>NW_027615524.1:20000-40538 GCF_965212315.1 Lampetra planeri | reverse complement strand
CGACCCCCAGGAACAGGTTTGCAGATTTGCTGAGCATTTCTGTGAGGTCCCTGGGGGAGGGGAAATCTCTCAGCCAGGAAAACATCATGGCACAAAGTGGGGGATAACCCTGCTGAGGCTGCGGTGCCTCAAATATTGGAAGAGGTCACCCCTTGTGAGTGGGCTGGCTGAGGTTCCAGCTGTTGAGGAAGTACTGAGGGCGATCCGGAGTCTGAGACCAGGGAAGGCACCGGGCAGAGATGATCTCCCAGGCGAAATGCTGAGGAGGTGGCGTTTGTGCACCAGACTGCCCTATATGACATCATAACAACAGTCTGGACCACTGGAACGGGTTCCCGCAGGAACTGGAAGGATGCCCTGGTGGTCCCCCTCTTTAAGAAGGGGGACCGTACCGACTGTAACAACTACAGGGGCATCTCACTCCACAGTGTGCCGGGTAAGGTCCTGGCAAGGATTATTCAACATCGCCTTGCTAGGCACGCTGTGGAGAGGCTTGCGGTCCTGCACAGATGCCATATTTTCTGTCCGTCTGCTACAGCAGAGGTGTAGGGAATTCCAAAAAGACCTACATCTCTGCTTTATTGACCCTGGTCAAGGCCTATGATACCATCATAGGACTGGGCTTTGGGTTGTTCTTCGTGCTTTCGGAGTCCCTGGACCCACTGCTCACGATCATTAAGGGCCTTCATGATGGTTGAGCGGGCCCGGGTAAAACTACGTGGCCGGGAGTCGGAGCCTTTCCCTGTACAACCTTGGGGTGCGACAGGGATGTCCTCTGGCTCCCACATTATTTAACATCTATTTCGACTGCGTAGTTCGTGAAGCCTTCAATAGCTGTAACGGGGGAATTACCATTTGGTACAGATATAATGGGAGGCTGATCGACGCCCGGGTGCGATCAAGGGATGGCTCCCTATTGGTCAACCACGTTTATGTATGCCGATGATTTGGTAATAGCTGCTCATTCAGAAGAGGAGTTGGAGACGCTGCTGCTGAGACTGGAGTGTGCCACTAAGAGGTGGGTGCCTTACCATCAGCCCCACCAAAACTAAGCACCTGCCTGGGTATTTTGTACCATCGGGGCACTCCTCCACCCCACAACTCCCCAATCGGTGATGGGGCAGTTGTGGAGAGAGTAGAGAGTTTCCCATACCTGGGCAGTGTGCTCATGACCGGCTCCAGTTTATCAGCAGAGGTCTCACTCCGAATCAGTCGAGCGGCAATATCTTTTCATCGGTTGCGTAACGCTGTGTGGAAGCTACCTGGTCTGTCGCTCCGCACGAAGCTTCAGGTCTTCTCGGCCACGGTCATTCCCTCCCTTCTCTACGCTTGCGAAACGTGGACCCCCCTAGTGGAGCATCTTCGCCGGTTGGAAACATTTAGGCTGGCCTGCCTACGATCCATCCTGGGTTTAACCAGGCTGGATTGTGTGAGGAGCTCACAAGTCCTTGAAAGATCTGGGCAAAGTCCCATCAGTGAGCTCCTCCGGCAGGCAAGGCTGCGTTGGCTGGGTCATGTAGCCCGCATGCCCAGCCACCGCATGCCTAAACAGCTTCTGTTCGGCCGGATCGAGGGGGCTAAACGGGCGCGGCACGGGCTAGAGAAGAGATGGAGTGATGTGGTACAGGAGGACGTGGAGCTGAGTGGACTTGCCGATGACTGGTACCAGCGGTGTCAAGATCGGCCTCAGTGGAGGAGGCTCGTGAAGGACGCTACTGGGCAGTTGGAGGCAGTCGCCCTCCAACACCAACGTAGGGCGGAGGAGCGACGCTCACAACAACGAGCGGAGCGCCGGGTGGCTAAAGCACAGCAAGTTGGCACAGTAGGGGGCACAGGTGGTGCATCAGCCAGTCATCTCAGTCATCTCGGTCATCTCGGTCAGTCGACCCGTGGCACCTGGGTCTGCCCCGTGACCTCCTGCCAGCGGGCGTTCGACACTTCACGTGGCCTCAGGGTGCACATGGCCTGGCACAAGCGTCGTGGTGACGTCACCGCCACTTAGTGGCGAATGGCAGTTGTTGTGTGTACCTGTGTGTGTGTGTACCTGTGTACCTGTGTGTGTGTGTGTGTGTGTACCTGTGTGTGTGTGTGTGTACCTGTGTGTGTGTGTGTACCTTTATGTGTGTGTGTGTGTATCTATGTGTGTGTGTGTACCTGTGTGTGTGTGTACCTGTGTGTGTGTACCTGTGTGTGTGTGTCCAGGCCAGCGGCTGCAGCTGCTCTGCCTCGCCTTCTTTGGCTACGACGTTTCCCGCGCGCCGCTCTTCTACTGGCTGGTGGACGGCAAGTTCGTGGAGGACGTCTACAACACCAGCGACGTGTGGGAACAGCAAGCCAGGTGGGAGTGGGTGGGTGGGTGGGTAGGTGGGTGAGTGAGTGCGGTGTCTCATATAATGGAAGATGACGTCACCCCCTGTGAGTGGCTGGCTGAGGTGTCATCTGTTGAGGAAGTACTGAAGGCGATCCAGAGTCTGAGACCAGGAAAGGCACCGGGCAGAGATGATCTCCCAAGCGAAATGCTGAGGGAGGGTGGTGTTTGTGCACAGACTGCCCTACGTGACATCATGACAACAGTCTGGACCACTGGATGGGTTCTGCAGGATTGGAAGGATGCCCTGGTAGTCCCCCTCTTTAAGAATGGGGACCGCACAGACTGTAACAACTACAGGGGCATCTCACTCCTCAGTGTGCCGGGAAAGGTCCTGGCAAGGATTATTCAACATCGTCTTGCTAGGCACGCTGAGGAGAGGCTTGCGGAGCCCCAATGCGGTTTCAGAAAAGGGCGGTCCTTCACAGATGCCATATTTTCTGTCTGTCTGCTATAGCAGAGGTGTAGGGAATTTCAACAAGACCTACATCTCTGCTTTATTGACCTGGTCAAGGCCTATGATACCATCAGTAGGCCTGGGCTCTGGGTTGTTCTTCGTGCTTTCGGAGTCCCTAAACCTCTATTCACCATCATTAAGGACCTTCATGAAGGTGAGCGGGCCCGGGTAAAACTACGTGGCCGGGAGTGAGAGCCATTCCCTGTACACCTCAGGGTGTGACAGGGATGTCCTCTGGCTCCCACACTATTTAACATCCATTTTGACCACATAGTTTGTGAAGCCTTCAATAGCTGTACCGGGGGAATTTCCATTTGGTACAGATATAATGGGAGGCTGATCGATGCCTGGGTGCGATCAAGGGATGGCTCCCTATTGTTCAACCACGTTATCTATGCCGATGATTTGGTAATAGCTGCTCATTCAGAAGAGGAGTTGGAGGCGCTGCTGCTGGGACTGGAGCGTGCCACCAAGAGGTGGGGCCTTACCATCAGCCCCACCAAAACTAAGCACCTGCCTGGGTATTTTGTACCATCGGACACTCCACCCACACAACTCCCAATCGGCGATGGGGCAGTAGTGGAGAGAGTGGAGAGTTTCCCATACCTGGGCAGTGTGCTCATGACCGGCTCCAGTTTAACAGCAGAGATCTCACTCCAAATCAGTCGAGCGGCAATATCTTTTCATCGGTTGCGTAACGCTGTGTGGAAGCTACCTGGTCTGTCGCTCCGCACGAAGCTTCAGGTCTTCTCGGCCACAGTCATTCCCTCCCTTCTCTACGCTTGCAAAACGTGGACCCCCCTAATGGAGCATTTTCGCCGGTTGGAAACATTTAGGCTGGCCTGCCTACGATCCATCCTGGGTTTAACCAGGCTGGATTGTGTGAGGAGCTCACAAATCCTTGAAAGATCTGGTCAAAGTCCCATCGGTGAGCTCCTCCGGCAGGCAAGGCTGCATTGGCTGGGTCATGTAGCCCGCATGCCCAGCCACCGCATGCCTAAACAGCTTCTGTTCGGCCGGATCGAGGGGGCTAAACGGGCGCGGCACGGGCTAGAGAAGAGATGGAGTGATGTGGTACAGGAGGACGTGGAGCTGAGTGGACTTGCCGATGACTGGTACCAGCGGTGTCAAGATCGGCCTCTGTGGAGGAGGCTCGTGAAGGACGCTACTGGGCAGTTGGAGGCAGTCGCCCTCCAACAACAACGGATGGCGGAGGAGCGACGCTCACAATAACGAGCGGAGCGCCGGGTGGCTAAAGCACAGCAAGTTGGTACAGTAGGGGGCACAGGTGGTGCATCAGCCACTCATCTCGGTCATCTCAGTCAGTCGACCCGTGGCACTCGCTGGGTCTGCCCCGTGACCTCCTGCCACTTAGTGGCGAATGGCGGTTGTTGTTGTTGTCACTGTGTGTGTCACTGTGTGTGTGTGTTACTGTGTGTGTGTCACTGTGTGTGTCACTGTGTGTGTGTGTGTCACTGTGTGTGTCACTGTGTGTGTGTCACTGTGTGTGTCACTGTGTGTGTGTGTGTGTCACTGTGTGTGTCACTGTGTGTGTGTGTCACTGTGTGTGTGTCACTGTGTGTGTGTCACTGTGTGTGTCACTGTGTGTGTGTCACTGTGTGTGTGTCACTGTGTGTGTGTCACTGTGTGTGTGTCACTGTGTGTGTGTCACTGTGTGTGTCACTGTGTGTGTGTGTCACTGTGTGTGTGTCACTGTGTGTGTCACTGTGTGTGTCACTGTGTGTGTGTGTCACTGTGTGTGTCACTGTGTGTGTGTCACTGTGTGTGTCACTGTGTGTGTGTGTGTGTCACTGTGTGTGTCACTGTGTGTGTGTGTCACTGTGTGTGTGTCACTGTGTGTGTGTCACTGTGTGTGTGTCACTGTGTGTGTGTCACTGTGTGTGTGTCACAGGGTGGTGAATGAGTCGTACGGCGAGCGCTACGTGCAGCGTGTGCTGGAGTTCCACAGCGTGGCTGAGCTCCACCTGGGCCCCGAGTTCACCTGCGTCGCCCAGAACGCGTTCGGCTTCACAAACGCCTCCATCCTCATCGTGCGGAAGGGTGAGAGCTCCTCCTCACCATCACCACCATCATCATCACCATCACCAGCATCACCACAACCATCACCACCATCAACACCATCACCAGCACCACCATCACCACCATCACCACCATCATCATCACCACCACCACCATCATCACCACCACCATCACCAGCATCATCATCACCACCACCATCACCACCATCATCATCACCACCACCACCATCACCATCATCACCACCACCATCACCACCATCACCACCATCACCACCATCACCACCATCAACACCATCAACAGCACCACCATCACCATCATCATCATCACCATCATCTCCACCATCATCACCACCATCATCATCATCATCACCATCATCACCACCATCACCACCACCACCATCATCACCACCATCATCACAACCACCATCATCACCATCACCATCATCACCACCACCATCATCACCACCACCATCATCACCACCACCACCATTACCACCACCATCACCACCACCATCACCATCATCTCCACCATCATCATCACCACCACCATCACCATCATCTCCACCACCATCATCTCTACCACCACCATCATCATCATCACCACCACCACCATCATCACCACCACCATCACCACCACCACCACCATCATCATCATCATCACCACCACTACCATCACCATCATCATCATCATCACCACCACCATCATCACCACCACCATCATCATCACCACCACCACCATCATCACCACCATCATCACCACCATCAACACCATCACCACCACCATCACCACCACCATCACCATCACCACCATCACCATCATCACCATCATCACCACCACCATCATCATCACCATCATCATCACCACCACCATCATCACCACCATCATCACCACCATCACCATCATCACCACCACCATCATCACCACCACCACCACCATGTGTGTGTGTCTCTGTGTGTGTATCTCTGCGTATCTCTGTGTGTGTATCTCTGTGTGTGTGGGGAGCGGTAGTGTAGCGGTTAGCGCTGCGCAATGAACCTGGCGACCCGGGTTCGATTCCCGCTCACGGCCAACACCAGTGACGATTATCTGAACCGGTCCTGGGCCTCCCCTAGGTTGACTCGGCCTCAAATGAGTACCTGGTGCGGTGTGTAAACATCGCCACTGGGGAGACAAAGGCGGTCGGGCGTGGTGCTGGCCACCCACCCCCTCGTGTACCGTTCCGGCCTTCATAGGTGCTCGCTAACAGCACTTGCCCCTACAGTCTGTTAAGGCTATATGGGGGATCTTTGATCTTTGTCTCTGTGTGTATCTCTGTGTGTGTCTCTGTGTGTGTCTCTGTGTGTGTGTCTCTGTGTGTGTATCTCTGTGTGTATCTCTGTGTGTGTCTCTGTGTGTGTCTCTGTGTGTGTCTCTGTGTGTGTGTCTCTGTGTGTGTCTCTGTGTGTGTCTCTGTGTGTGTCTCTGTGTGTGTCTCTGTGTGTGTGTCTGTGTGTATCTCTGTGTGTGTCTCTGTGTGTGTATCTCTGTGTGTGTGTCTCTGCGTGTGTCTCTGTGTGTGTCTCTGTGTGTGTTTCTGTGTGTGTCTCTGTGTGTATCTCTGCGTGTATCTGTGTGTGTCTCTGCGTGTCTGTGTGTGTGTCTCTGCGTGTCTCTGTGTGTCTCCGTGCGTGCAGAGCCTCCACCCAACCGCACGGCTGCTGTGGCTGGCTCCTTGCTGGGCTCCTTGGCCCTGCTGCTGCTGCTGGCCGGGCTGCTCTACGCTCGCCGCATTGACCTCCTCCTGTTCTACCGAGACCACCACCACCACCTGCACCCCCAGCAGCAGCAACGCAGCAGGTGCTGTGTCTAGTGTGGGTGGATGGGTGGGGTAGGTGGGTGACTGGGTGAGTGGGTGAGTGGGTGAGTGGGTGGGTGGGTGGGTGGGTGAGTGGGTGGGTGAGTGGGTGGGTGGGTGGGTGGGTGGGTGGGTGGGTGAGTGGGTGGGTGGGTGGGTGAGTGGGTGGGTGGGTGGGTGGGTGGGTGAGTGGGTGGGTGGGTGGGTGGGTGAGTGGGTGGGTGGGTGGGTGGGTGGGTGAGTGGGTGGGTGAGTGGGTGGGTGGGTGAGTGGGTGGGTGAGTGGGTGGGTGAGTGGGGTGGGTGGGTGGGTGGGTGGGTGAGTGGGTGGGTGGGTGGGTGGGTGGGTGGGTGGGTGAGTGGGTGGGTGGGTGAGTGAGTGGGTGGGTGGGTGAGTGGGTGGGTGGGTGGGTGGGTGAGTGGGTGGGTGAGTGGGTGGGTGAGTGGGTGGGTGAGTGGGTGGGTGAGTGGGTGGGTGGGTGGGTGGGTGGGTGAGTGGGTGGGTGAGTGGGTGGGTGAGTGGGTGGGTGAGTGGGTGGGTGAGTGGGTGGGTGAGTGGGTGGGTGAGTGGGTGGGTGGGTGGGTGGGTGAGTGAGTGGGTGGGTGAGTGGGTGGGTGAGTGGTGGGTGGGTGGGTGGGTGGGTGGGTGGGTGGGTGAGTGGGTGGGTGAGTGAGTAGGTGGATAGTTGGGTGGGTGGGTGAGTAATGGGGCTGTTTCCACTCTACCTCCCTGCCCCTGTGTCTCCCCCCTCCCGTTTCCCCCACCCCGTGTCTCCCCGCGTGTCCCCGCGTGTCCCCGCGTGTCCCCGCGTGTCCCCGCGTGTCCCCGCGTGTCCCCGCGTGTCCCCGCGTGTCCCCACGTGTCCCCACGTGTCCCCACGTGTCCCCGCGTGTCGCTGCGTGTCCCCACGTGTCCCCACGTGTCCCCACGTGTCCCCACGTGTCCCCGCGTGTCGCTGCGTGTCCCCGCGTGTCCCCACGTGTCCCCACGTGTCCCCACGTGTCCCCCGCGTGTCGCTGCGTGTCCCCACGTGTCCCCACGTGTCCCCGCGTGTCCCCACGTGTCCCCACGTGTCCCCCACGTGTCCCCACGTGTCCCCACGTGTCCCCACGTGTCCCCACGTGTCCCCACGTGTCCCTGCGTGTCCCCGCTGTGCACAGACGGCAAGGAGTACGACGCGTACGTGTCGTTCTGCACGGAGTGCCCCTCGCCGGGCGAGGAGGAGTTTGCCCTGAAGCTGCTGCCCCAGGTGCTGGAGGGGGAGCTGGGGTACCGCCTGTGTCTGCTGGACAGAGACATCCTGCCCGGCGGAGGTGAGGGACCACCACCACCACCAGCACCACTACCACCACCAGCACCACCACCACTACACACAACACCACCACCACTACCACTACACACAACACCAGCACCACTACCACTACACACAACACCACCACCAGCACCACCACAACCACCACTACACACAACACCACCACCACTACCACTACACACAACACCACCACCACTACACACACCACCACCACCACCACTACACACAACACCACCACCACCACTACACACAACACCACCACCACCACTACACACCACCACTACCACCACTACACACACCACCACCACCAGCACCACTACCACTACACACAACACCACCACCACCACCACTACACAGCACCACCACCACTACCACCACCAGCACCAACACTACACAACACTACCACCACCACCACTACCACCACCACCACACACACAACACCACTATCACCACCACCACTACCACCACTACACAGCACCACTACACACAACACCACCACCACCACCACTACCACCACCACCACACACACAACACCACTACCACCACCACCACCACTACACAACACCACCACCACTACACAACACCACTACCACTACCACCACCACCACACACACAACACCACTACCACCACCACCACTACCACCACTACCACCACCACTACCACTACACACAACACCACCACTACCACCACCACCACCAGCACTACACAACACCACCACCACCATCACTACACACAACACCACCACCACCACCACCAGCACTACACAACACCACCACCACTACACACCACCACCACCACCACCACTGCACACCACCACCACACACCACCACACAGCACCAGCACCACCACCACCAGCACTACCACCACTACCACTACACACCACCACCACCACTACACACCACCACCACTGCACACCACCACACAGCACCACCACCACTACTACACACCACCACTACACACCACCACCACTACTACACACCACCACCACCACTACACAACACCACCACTGCACACCACCACCACACACCACCACACAGCACCAGCACCACCACCACCAGCACTACCACCACTACCACTACACAACACCACCACCACTACACAACACCACCACTACACACCACCACACAGCACCACCATCACCACCAGCACTACCACCACTACCACCACCACCACTACACAGCACCACTATCACCACCACCACTACCACCAGCACTACACACCACCACCACCAGCACCACTACCACTACACACAACACCACCACTACACACCACCACCACCAGCATCACTACACACCACCACCACCAGCACCACTACCACTACACACAACACCACCACTACACACCACCACCACCAGCATCACTACACACCACCACCACCAGCACCACTACCACTACACACAACACCACCACCACCACTACACACCACCACCACCAGCACCACTACCACTACACACAACACCACCACTACACACCACCACCACCAGCATCACTACACACCACCACCACCAGCACCACTACCACTACACACAACACCACCACTACACACCACCACCACCAGCATCACTACACACCACCACCACCAGCACCACTACCACTACACACAACACCACCACCACCACTACACACCACCACCACCAGCATCACTACACACCACCACCACCAGCACCACTACCACTACACACAACACCACCACCACCACTACACACCACCACCACCAGCACCACTACCACTACACACAACACCACCACTACACACCACCACCACCAGCATCACTACACACCACCACCACCAGCACCACTACACACAACACCACCACTACACACCACCACCACCAGCATCACTACACACCACCACCACCAGCACCACTACCACTACACACAACACCACCACCACCACTACACACCACCACCACCACACAGCACCACCAGCACCATCACTACACACAACACCACCACCACCACTACTACCACCACCACTACACACCACCACCACCACACACCACCACACAGCACCACCACCACACACACAACACCACTACCACCACCACCACTACCACTACTACCACCACTACTACTACCACCACCACTACACACCACCACCACCACACACCACCACACAGCACCACCACCACACACACAACACCACCACCACTACCACCACTACACAGCACCACTACCACTACACAACACCACCACCACCACCACTACACACCACCACCACCACACACCACCACACAGCACCACCACTACCACTACTACCACCACCACTACCACCACCACCACACACACAACACCACCACCACTACCACCACTACACAGCACCACTACACAACACCACCACCACCATCACTACACACCACCACCCTCCCTCACCCCCCCCCCCCCCTGTTGTATATGTCGGATTATGAAATTTTGCTAAAAAAAATAAAAAATGCGTAATTCGCATTCATTATGATAATGTATACAATTACATGCATACATTATGATAATCATGGAGATAATCATATTTAATTATGCGAATGCTTGCGATTATGTTAATGTGTGCAGTTATGCTAATTAGGCTTAGCTTCGTTATCCAGAGTTGTATCAATCAGGATAAAACGATTATCTTTGATTGAACATTTATTATCTGAGTGTGTTTATATTATGTTAGGTCTCCAAATTCATATCTCAACGCAGGTTACAGTTCTTATAAATAAGAGTTTTGCATGGACTTGGAAAGAAACACTCAAATGCTTTTGTTAAGCAATTTTAATTCTAAACAAACATATGACACTCTAATATGCAAAGGCGAAAGCATACGTCAATAGATTCATCGGCAAGATTATGCAATTAACGAAAATGAATGACTAAAACATTTCTTATTCATGTAACTCGACGGCAGCAACTGCTTTGCACGATCAGTTGCTATTGCACGCACCACCTTGAAATGGCAACCCTTTCCGAAACACACAGATAACTTTTTGAAAGTCTTGTTCGTGTTGCGTGTTGCGTGCGCGTTGTATTGTTCCCTTGATAACTATTGTTTGAAGCAGAGGCAGGGAGTTGTGTCGGAGCTTGTGGGGTGGGGGAGGGATTATACAACCAGCGGCCAGAGAGGTTCCCTCTCGCTTGTGCGTGGCCGCAGCGAGCCCCTCCTGCTCTCTCTCTCCGCTGCTGGATTGAGCGGCGTCGGCACGACGCTCGCCGTCGTGGCGCGCGATGATTCCGTCGTCCGCCGCTGGACGTCTTGTCTGTTCTCAGCGGCTGCTGGTCGATGTGCGTGTGTGTGTCAAACACACGGCGCCTTCGATGGCGCTCTCCTCTCCCTCATGGGCGGCCGATCAGGCTTTTTCGCCTGTTGGGTGACGGGTCGGCAGGACGCTCGCCACTTGTCCGCTGATGGCTGGTCCTCTTTGATGCTCGCTTGGGGCGATGCTCGGCAATTTCCGCCCTTTTCTCTCCAGGTTGATTGCTTGTTGTCGCTCGTCTCTCTCTCTCTCTCTCATTTTTTCCGCGGTCTCTCCTTGATCGCTGCCAGCTTCGCACGGACACCCGCCCTTACTTCAGGGCTGCGTTGGCTCAGGCTCTGGACGACGCGGCTGTGCGCGCTCACCGGCTTGGAGCACTCTGGCGATGAACAATGCTCTCGTTCGTTGCTGGGTTGACGTTGGGTTGACGTTGGGTTGACGTTGGGCGTCTTCGCTGGCTCGAGAATGATAACTGGAATCTCCGTCAGTTTCACTCGCACCTCTTGAAAACTGTGAAGGCTTAGTACAAATGATTCCAAGAACACAGGATGAGATGTCACCATCCTTTGTGCAAGCACTTCCAAGAGTTCGTGAACAGTGAGCCTGGTGACATTTGGGGAGCGCATCGTCAGTAGTGAACCTTTGGTTCCCAGGGTGTTTCGGCCTTTCACACTATGCACCCTCCCCAAAGGCGGCCAGCGACAGGGTGATCAATCCTACGCTTGCGTCCCATTCCCAATTAGTCATGGGAGTTGCCTTGTTGTTGATAGCCAACATCCCATGGGACTATGCATGGCAGAGGCGTCCTCCTCCCTGAGTCAAGCATTGTTGACCGCATACCTCCTGGCCCTCTCACTTCGGGGCCCAGCTGGGGTCTTTCCTCTTCACCACTCGTCGCAATCCTTGACTTTGCGAGCGTGTCAACACCTCAGTGTAACTGTAGCATAACTTACAGCGATACTCTTGTAATGGGTTCCGGAGACACTTGTAGAGGCAACTTCTTTATTACAATCCAACACTCCAACAGTCCTCATACTCTGTTACAGCCTAGGTGCACAGCCTAGGTACACGGCCTAGGTAGACAGCCTAGGTACACAGCCTAGGTACACAGCCTAGGTACACAGCCTAGATACGCAGCCTAGGTCAGGGGTCTGCAACCTTTAAGACATAAAGAGCCACTTGGACCCGTTTCCGAAGGAAAACATAAACTGGGAGCCGCAAAACCATTGCAACATTTAAAACAAATATAACACTGCATATATTGTTTCTTACCTTATTGCTATATATATAGGATCGTGCAGTCAGCTGTCAATCTGAATAAAAAAAGGACTTTTTCACTTAACAATGTAAAATATATTTTTGCAAATTAATAGCTAAATTACCTGGTTAATGGGATTTTTGCTCCTGAACCTCAGTGCACAGTGTCTGCACATCAGGGCTGTAAGACGTCACCTTCATTTTCACACAGGCTTGCAAGCTGTCATCTGTGAGGCGTGATCGATGTTTGTTTTTAATATAGTTCATGTTGGAGAAGACCTGCTCACATACATATGTGGAGCCGAAGATCGACAGGACTCCAAATGCATACTTTTTCATGTTTATATAAGTGTTGGGGATGGCATTCCATGTTTCGAATACAAGTTTGTCCTGTTTGGGAAGGTTTTCAATATCACTCCATTTATGATTCTGAGCCAGAATGGCCTTCTGACGGGCAACATCCTCAAGAGTAGCGGTCAAGCATTTTAACTTGGACACCCATATATCTTTGTCGGCTATATCGGCCAGTTCCATCTCAAGATCAGGTTGACTTACACCTGCAAATGCAGTCATATTCAATAGGGATGGATCGATCGCCAGGGGAGTGACAGGGAAGGATAATGTCGTTTTTTCCTCTCTGAACTCACAGAATCGTTTCCCAAACGAACTTTGCATTGTGGTGATTGCAGACTTGAAATATTCCAAATTTATCGTATCATGACTTTGTTTGAACTCTCTCAAAGAGGGAAAGTGAGACAGTGTACCTCTCTGTAAATCTTTGACAAACACTGTCAACTTGCGCTCGAATGCCAAAACCTCCTCCAGCATGTGCAGGGCTGTGCCTCCTTTCCCCTGAAGGGTTGTATTTAGCGTGTTTAGATGTGCTGTCATGTCTACCATAAAATGTAATTTTTCCAGCCACTCTGGCTGTTCCAGCTCAGCAAAGGTGAGCTCTTTGCTGCCCAGGAAGGTTTTTACTTCTTCCAAACATGTGACAAAGCAACGGCAACGTTATTGCCTGTCACCGGGCGGGCAGTGTGGAGCGGAGCGGCGACCTGTCAGCAGCGGCAACGCCAGAGCAGGTGTCACAGTGCGCCTCCTCCCCTCGCTAGCATCCGCCCCGGAGCCGCGGTCAAGGTTCAAAAGAGCCGCATGCGGCTCCGGAGCCGCAGGTTGCCGACCCCTGGCCTAGGTAGACAGCCTAGGTAGACAGCCTAGGTACACAGCCTAGGTACACAGCCTAGGTAGACAGCTTAGGTAGACAGCCTAGGTAGACAGCCTAGGTACGCAGCCTAGGTGCACAGCCTAGGTACACAGCCTAGGTACACAGCCTAGGTACACAGCCTAGATACACAGCCTAGGTAGACAGCCTAGGTAGACAGCCTAGGTACACAGCCTAGGTAGACAGCCTAGGTAGACAGCCTAGGTACACAGCCTAGGTGCACAGCCTAGGTACGCAGCCTAGGTACGCAGCCTAGGTGCACAGCCTAGGTACACAGCCTAGGTGCACAGCCTAGGTGCACAGCCTAGGTACACAGCCTAGGTAGACAGCCTAGGTACACAGCCTAGGTACACAGCCTAGGTAGACAGCCTAGGTAGACAGCCTAGGTACACAGCCTAGGTAGACAGCCTAGGTAGACAGCCTAGGTACACAGCCTAGGTACACAGCCTAGATACACAGCCTAGGTGCACAGCCTAGGTACACAGCCTAGGTACACAGCCTAGATACACAGCCTAGATACACAGCCTAGGTGCACAGCCTAGATACACAGCCTAGATACACAGCCTAGGTACACAGCCTAGGTACACAGCCTAGATACACAGCCTAGGTACACAGCCTAGGTGCACAGCCTAGATACACAGCCTAGGTACACAGCCTAGGTACACAGCCTAGATACACAGCCTAGGTGCACAGCCTAGATACACAGCCTAGGTACACAGCCTAGGTGCACAGCCTAGATACACAGCCTAGGTACACAGCCTAGGTACACAGCCTAGATACACAGCCTAGGTGCACAGCCTAGATACGCAGCCTAGGTACACAGCCTAGGTACACAGCCTAGATACACAGCCTAGGTACACAGCCTAGATACACAGCCTAGGTACACAGCCTAGGTGCACAGCCTAGATACACAGCCTAGGTACACAGCCTAGGTACACAGCCTAGGTAGACAGCCTAGGTAGACAGCCTAGGTACACAGCCTAGGTACACAGCCTAGGTAGACAGCTTAGGTAGACAGCCTAGGTAGACAGCCTAGGTACGCAGCCTAGGTGCACAGCCTAGGTACACAGCCTAGGTACACAGCCTAGGTACACAGCCTAGATACACAGCCTAGGTAGACAGCCTAGGTAGACAGCCTAGGTACACAGCCTAGGTAGACAGCCTAGGTACACAGCCTAGGTACACAGCCTAGGTGCACAGCCTAGGTACACAGCCTAGGTACGCAGCCTAGGTGCACAGCCTAGGTACACAGCCTAGGTACACAGCCTAGGTGCACAGCCTAGGTACACAGCCTAGGTAGACAGCCTAGGTACACAGCCTAGGTACACAGCCTAGGTAGACAGCCTAGGTAGACAGCCTAGGTACACAGCCTAGGTAGACAGCCTAGGTAGACAGCCTAGGTACACAGCCTAGGTACACAGCCTAGATACACAGCCTAGGTGCACAGCCTAGGTACACAGCCTAGGTACACAGCCTAGATACACAGCCTAGGTGCACAGCCTAGATACACAGCCTAGATACACAGCCTAGGTACACAGCCTAGGTACACAGCCTAGATACACAGCCTAGGTGCACAGCCTAGATACACAGCCTAGGTACACAGCCTAGGTGCACAGCCTAGATACACAGCCTAGGTACACAGCCTAGGTACACAGCCTAGATACACAGCCTAGGTGCACAGCCTAGATACACAGCCTAGGTACACAGCCTAGGTGCACAGCCTAGATACACAGCCTAGGTACACAGCCTAGGTACACAGCCTAGATACACAGCCTAGGTGCACAGCCTAGATACGCAGCCTAGGTACACAGCCTAGGTACACAGCCTAGATACACAGCCTAGGTACACAGCCTAGATACACAGCCTAGGTACACAGCCTAGGTGCACAGCCTAGATACACAGCCTAGGTGCACAGCCTAGATACACAGCCTAGGTGCACAGCCTAGGTACACAGCCTAGATACACAGCCTAGGTGCACAGCCTAGATACACAGCCTAGGTGCACAGCCTAGGTGCACAGCCTAGATACACAGCCTAGGTGCACAGCCTAGATACACAGCCTAGGTACACAGCCTAGGTACACAGCCTAGATACACAGCCTAGGTGCACAGCCTAGGTACACAGCCTAGGTACACAGCCTAGATACACAGCCTAGGTACACAGCCTAGGTACACAGCCTAGGTACACAGCCTAGGTACACAGCCTAGGTACACAGCCTAGGTACACAGCCTAGGTACACAGCCTAGATACACAGCCTAGGTACACAGCCTAGGTACACAGCCTAGGTGCACAGCCTAGGTACACAGCCTAGATACACAGCCTAGATACACAGCCTAGATACACAGCCTAGGTACACAGCCTAGGTACACAGCCTAGGTACACAGCCTAGATACACAGCCTAGATACACAGCCTAGGTACACAGCCTAGGTACACAGCCTAGATACACAGCCTAGGTACACAGCCTAGATACACAGCCTAGGTACACAGCCTAGGTACACAGCCTAGGTACACAGCCTAGGTACACAGCCTAGGTACACAGCCTAGATACACAGCCTAGGTACACAGCCTAGATACACAGCCTAGGTACACAGCCTAGATACACAGCCTAGATACACAGCCTAGGTACACAGCCTAGGTACACAGCCTAGGTACACAGCCTAGGTACACAGCCTAGGTACACAGCCTAGGTACACAGCCTAGGTACACAGCCTAGATACACAGCCTAGATACACAGCCTAGATGCACAGCCTAGATACACAGCCTAGATACACAGCCTAGGTACACAGCCTAGGTACACAGCCTAGATGCACAGCCTAGATACACAGCCTAGGTACACAGCCTAGGTACACAGCCTAGATACACAGCCTAGGTACACAGCCTAGATACACAGCCTAGATACACAGCCTAGATGCACAGCCTAGATACACAGCCTAGATACACAGCCTAGGTACACAGCCTAGGTACACAGCCTAGATGCACAGCCTAGATACACAGCCTAGATACACTGCCTGGGTGCACAGCCTAGGTACACAGCCTAGGTACACAGCCTAGGTGCACAGCCTAGGTGCACAGCCTAGGTGCACAGCCTAGGTACACAGCCTAGATACACAGCCTAGATACACAGCCTAGGTACACAGCCTAGGTACACAGCCTAGATACACAGCCTAGGTACACAGCCTAGGTACACAGCCTAGGTACACAGCCTAGGTACACAGCCTAGGTACACAGCCTAGGTACACAGCCTAGATACACAGCCTGGGTGCACAGCCTAGGTACACAGCCTAGGTACACAGCCTAGGTGCACAGCCTAGGTGCACAGCCTAGGTGCACAGCCTAGGTACACAGCCTAGGTACACAGCCTAGATACACAGCCTAGGTACACAGCCTAGATACACAGCCTAGATACACAGCCTAGGTACACAGCCTAGATACACAGCCTGGGTGCACAGCCTAGGTACACAGCCTAGGTACACAGCCTAGGTGCACAGCCTAGGTACACAGCCTAGGTACACAGCCTAGGTACACAGCCTAGATTACACAGCCTAGATACACAGCCTAGGTACACAGCCTAGATACACTACTCTGGCTACGCTCTGGAACTCGCCCTCACAAGGACGCAGAGCCGGGAGTTCCAGAGTCCCACCACTGGCCCTCACAGCGTCCCAGGGTCCTCAGATGGCTGGTCTTGGGTCTTGGGTCATGGATCTTGAGCTACGACTGGCCTCGAACGTCCAGGGAGCTGCCCTTTTATGCCTCGTCCCCAACGAGGGGTGGGGTTGTGTGCGCCCCCAGATATCCCACAGAGCACACACAGCCCCCCCCTTGGTGGCGCCAAGGGGCTTAAGCGTCTGGGTTGCCTGGGAACCCAGTGCCTGGCGCCAAGGGGCTTAAGCGTCTGGGGTGCCTAGGGTCCCAGAGCCCCCAGCAGCCCCTCCCCTCTTATGTCACTACACTCTTGTCGACTCACGCCGACCCCAACTCTCAAACACCCGTCGTTGCTGCTCTTTGCGAGACATAACACCCACGATATATCGGTGCCCGGCGCGCTCGCGACGGCACCGCAAGCCCGAGCAAGGCTGAAGCAAGACGCGAACCGGACTGCACTCAGACTTCTGCGACTCGAACGACCCCTCCTCCTCCTCCTCCTGCTCCCATCTCTCCTCGAGGCACGACGCGCCCCCAGCTCCCTTGCGAGCCTCCCTCGCAACGCCGCGTCGCGAGCCGAGCCGCGAGACTGAGCGCGACTCGAAGCAGACTGCTCACAGCGTGAAGTGCGTTTGTGCTTAAAACCCAAAAACGTGGGGAAAAAAACAGACGCTAGGACTGCCAGGCACAGACCCCCCCCCCCTCGCGACCCTTTGACCCCTCCTCTCCCTGAGTGGGTCATTCCGAGGCCAGACCCCGCCACGCGTGTTTCACGGCACGCGTGTGTGTTTGTGCCAAACCGTTGGAAGACAAAGGTGGTGGCGGGGAGGTGTCCTGACGTTTGCTGTTGTTGATGCCATTCCACGTTTCCCAGATGCCCGGCGCGGAATGTGACGAGCAGTGGGTTGTTTTAATTATTTAATTAAAATATTTATTTATTTTGTCCTAATTATCCTTAATATACATTTTGGAAAAAGGGGCATAAATACAACAACCCCCTCCGCCCCCGCCCCCCCCCCACCAGCCATGGTGGAGGAGATCATCGGCGCCATCGACCGCAGCCGCCGCGTCATCGTGGTGCTGAGCCCGGCCTACGCGGCCTGCACGCGCTCGGGGGGCGCCAGCCGCTGCGAGCTGGAGGCCGGCCTGCACGCCATGCTGGCCGCGGGCGACACGCGCCTCGTGCTGCTGCAGTTCCTGCCGCTGGGACGCGGCGGCGGCCCCCTCGCCGGGCCCGGCCTGCGCCGCGCCCTGGCCGTGCTGCCGCTCATCCGCTGGCGCCCCGCGGACGCTCACACGGCGCCCTCGGGGGCCTTCTGGAAGAGGCTGCGCTACGCCATGCCGCCTCGCCCGCCGCCGCCCCGGCGCTCGGTCGCCACGGCGACGGTGACCGCGGCGACGGTGGCCGCGGCGGCGACGGTGACCGTGGCGACGACGGTGACCGTGGCGACGGTGACCGCGGCGACGGTGACCGTGGCGACGACGGTTACCGTGGCGACGCTCGGAGGAGGAGAAGCGCCGCCGGCCAATGGGAGCGGAGGTGGAGGTGGTGGTGGTGGTGGAGGTGGTGGTGGAGGTGGTGGAGCCACAGCGGAATCCGCCAGCGTGGACGAGTGTGGATCTGCGACGGTGTCCGGTGGCGAGGTGACGCTGGAGATGGTGAGTGGTGGTGAGGAGTGGTGGTGAGGAGCGGTGGTGAGGAGTGGTGCTTAGGAGTGGCGATGTGAAGCCTTAGCGGGCGACGTTTTGGGCGATGGTCCTTCTTGATGGCACTGACTCCACGCACTCACCCACTCACACACTCACCCACGCACTCACCCACTCAATCACTCACCCACTCACTCAACCACTCACTCACCCACTCACACACTCACTCAGTCACTCACCCACTCACTCACCCACTCACTCACCCACTCACTCAGTCACTCACCCACTCACTTACTAACTCACCCACTCACTCACCCACTCACTCACCCACTCACTCAGTCACTCACCCACTCACTCACCCACTCACTCACCCACTCATGCACTCACTAACCCACTCACCCACTCACTCACCCACTCACTCACCCACTCACTCAGTCACTCACCCACTCACTCAGTCACTCACCCACTCACTCACCCACTCACTCACCCACTCACTCACCCACTCATGCACTCACTAACCCACTCACCCACTCACTCACCCACTCACTCACCCACTCACTCAGTCACTCACTCACCCACTCACTCACTAACTCACCCACTCACTCACCCACTCACTCACCCACTCACTCAGTCACTCACCCACTCACTCACTCAGTCACTCACCCACTCACTCACCCACTCACTCACCCACTCACTCACCCACTCATGCACTCACTAACCCACTCACCCACTCACTCACCCACTCACTCACCCACTCACTCAGTCACTCACTCACCCACTCACTCACTAACTCACCCACTCACTCACCCACTCACTCACCCACTCACTCAGTCACTCACCCACTCACTCACCCACTCACTCACCCACTCACCTGCTCATTCACTACTCACTCACCCACTCACTCCACTGACACACAAACCCAGACACTCACCCACCCACTCATCTCCATTGGTCGGAAACATTCAGGCTGGCCACCCTAGGATCGATCCTGGGTTTAACCTGCAGGCTGGATTGTGTCAGGAGCTCACAAATCCTTGAAAGATCTGGACAAAGTCCCATCGGTGAGCTCCTCCGGCAGGCAAGGCTGCGTTGGCTGGGTCATGTAGCCCGCATGCCCAGCCACCGCATGCCTAAACAGCTTTTGTTCGGCCGCATCGAGGGGGCTAAACGGGCGCGGCACGGGCTAGAGAAGAGATGGAGTGATGTGGTACAGGAGGACGTGGAGCTGAGTGGACTTGCCGATGACTGGTACCAGCGGTGTCAAGATCGGCCTCAGTGGAGGAGGCTCGTGAAGGACGCTACTGGGCAGTTGGAGGCAGTCGCCCTCCAACAACAACGGAGGGCGGAGGAGCGACGCTCACAACAACGAGCGGAGCGCCGGGTGGATAAAATACAGCAAGTTGGCACAGTAGGGGGCACAGGTGGTGCATCAGCCAGTCATCTCAGTCAGCCAATCCATGGCACCTGCTGGGTCTGTCCCGTAACCTCCTATCAGAGGCCTCAAAGTGCACCTAGCCTGGCACCTT
>NW_027615524.1:0-15000 GCF_965212315.1 Lampetra planeri | reverse complement strand
TGTGTGTGTGTAAGCGTGTGTGTAAGCGTGTGTGTGTGTGTAAGCGTGTGTGTAAGGGCGTGTGTGTAAGCGTGTGTGTAAGGGCGTGTGTGTGTGCGTGTGTGTAAGCGTGTGTGTGCGTGTGTGTAAGTGTGTGTGTGTAAGCGTGTGTGTGTGCGTGTGTGTAAGTGTGTGTGTGTAAGCGTGTGTGTAAGCGTGTGTGTAAGCGTGTGTGTGTGCGTGTGTGTAAGTGTGTGTGTGTAAGCGTGTGTGTAAGCGTGTGTGTAAGCGTGTGTGTGTAAGCGTGTGTGTGTGTGCGTGTGTGTAAGTGTGTGTGTGTAAGCGTGTGTGTGTAAGCGTGTGTGTGTAAGCGTGTGTGTGTGTGTGTGTGTGTAAGCGTGTGTGTGTAAGCGTGTGTGTAAGCGTGTGTGTAAGGGCGTGTGTGTAAGGGCGTGTGTGTAAGCGTGTGTGTAAGCGTGTGTGTGTGCGTGTGTGTAAGTGTGTGTGTGTAAGCGTGTGTGTGTAAGCGTGTGTGTGTGTGTAAGCGTGTGTGTGTAAGCGTGTGTGTGTGCGTGTGTGTAAGGGCGTGTGTGTAAGCGTGTGTGTGTGTGTAAGCGTGTGTGTAAGGGCGTGTGTGTAAGCGTGTGTGTGTAAGCGTGTGTGTGTGCGTGTGTGTAAGCGCGTGTGTGTAAGCGTGTGTGTGTAAGCGTGTGTGTAAGCGTGTGTGTAAGCGTGTGTGTGTAAGCGTGTGTGTAAGGGCGTGTGTGTAAGCGTGTGTGTAAGCGTGTGTGTGTAAGCGTGTGTGTAAGGGCGTGTGTGTAAGCGTGTGTGTAAGCGTGTGTGTAAGCGTGTGTGTGTGTGTAAGCGTGTGTGTAAGCGTGTGTGTGTAAGCGTGTGTGTGTAAGCGTGTGTGTGTAAGCGTGTGTGTAAGCGTGTGTGTAAGGGCGTGTGTGTAAGCGTGTGTGTGTAAGCGTGTGTGTAAGTGTGTGTGTGTGTGTGTAAGCGTGTGTGTAAGTGTGTGTGTGTGTAAGCATGTGCGTGTGTGCGTGTGTGTAAGTGTGTGTGTGTAAGCGTGTGTGTAAGCGTGTGTGTGTGTGTAAGCGTGTGTGTAAGCGTGTGTGTGTGTGTAAGCGTGTGTGTAAGCGTGTGTGTAAGTGTGTGTGTGTAAGCGTGTGCGTGTGTGCGTGTGTGTGCGGTGCATCGGTAGAGTGACGTGGTGAGTGCCGATTCACGGACCGCCATGCTTAATGGCTCGGCTCCGTTCGACATTGACGCCACCACCACCGCCACCACCACCGCCACCACCGCCACCACCGCCACCACCACCGCCACCACCGCCACCACCACCGCCACCACCGCCCCACTCCACCACAATCTGAGCGATGCGCTTGACGAGACGCTGAGGTTGCTCCCCGCAGAGTCTCCCGGTACGTAAGTTGTGACCTGGTGCATCGTTCGTAGTTCCACATCGCACACACGTGGCGTGCTGTTCGCTTGATCACGTGACGTGGGTCTCTGTGTGTGTCTCTCTGTGGGTCTGGGTGTCTGTGGGTCTCTGTGTGTGTCTCTGTGGGTCTGGGTGTCTATGGGTCTCTGTGTGTGTCTCTGTGAGTCTGGGTGTCTGTGGGTCTCTGTGTGTGTCTCTGTGAGTCTGGGTGTCTGTGGGTCTCTGTGTGTGTCTCTGGGTGTCTGTGGGTCTCTGTGTGTGTCTCTGTGAGTCTGGGTGTCTGTGGGTCTCTGTGTGTGTCTCTATGAGTCTGGGTGTCTGTGTGTCTCTGTGGGTCTGGGTGTCTGTGTGCTCTGTGTGTCTCTGTGAGTGTCTCTGTGTGTGTCTCTGTAAGTGTCTTTATGAGTCTGGGTCTCTGTGAGTCTCTCTGTGTGTATCTGTGAGTGTCTCTGAGTCTGGGTGTCTGTGGGTCTCTGTGTGGATCTCTGTGAGTCTCTCTGTGTGTGTCTCTGTGGGTCTGGGTCTGTGGGTGTGGGTCTCTGGGTCTGTGTGGGTCTCTGTGTGTCTCTATGTGTGTATCTGTGAGTGTCTCTGAGTCTGGGTGTCTGTGGGTCTCTGTGTGGATCTCTGTGAGTCTCTCTGTGTGTCTCTGTGGGTCTGGGTCTGTGGGTGTGGGTCTCTGGGTCTGTGTGGGTCTCTGTGTGTCTCTATGTGTGTATCTGTGTGTGTGTTGAACTTCTTTCACACCGTACCTCGCCAACTGTCCCAATCAGCGGTACGGGGTATAAAGGACAACAAACTAAACAACACAACAACAACAACATCAACAACAACATCAACAACAACATCAACAACGACATCAGCAACAAGCTGCAGTTATAAAGAAACGAGTTTGTAAATCTCGACACAGATCAGAGCAGAGAGGAGGGCCATGTCAGTCAGGCTTCGCTTGAGCCAATGCTGCTCTTGTCCATCGGTGTGCTTATTGATCCCTGTGATTATTGATCAGTGTGCTCATTGATCGATTGTCTTGTTGATCAACGTGATTAGTGATTGTTCTACGTATTGATCGGTGTGCTTATTGATCACTGTGATTATTGATCATTGTGCGTATCGATCATTGTGCTTATTGATCAACGTGCTTATGTATCGATGTGCAAATGCATCGATGTGCTTATTGATCCTTGTGCTTATCGATTGTTGTGCTTATCGATCGATGGATTGTGTGATAAGGCTGCGTTGGCTGGGTCATGTAGCCCGCATGCCCAGCCACCACATGCCCAGCCACCGCATGCCCAGCCACCACATGCCCAGCCACCACATGCCCAGCCACCTCATGCCCAGCCACCTCATGCCCAGCCACCACATGCCCAGCCACCACATGCCCAGCCACCACATGCCCAGCCACCACATGCCCAGCCACCTCATGCCCAGCCACCACATGCCCAGCCACCGCATGCCCAGCCACCTCATGCCCAGCCACCTCATGCCCAGCCACCACATGCCCAGCCACCTCATGCCCAGCCACCACATGCCCAGCCACCACATGCCCAGCCACCACATGCCCAGCCACCTCATGCCCAGCCACCTCATGCCCAGCCACCACATGCCCAGCCACCTCATGCCCAGCCACCACATGTCCAGCCACCGCATGCCCAGCCACCTCATGCCCAGCCACCTCATGCCCAGCCACCTCATGCCCAGCCACCACATGCCCAGCCACCACATGCCCAGCCACCACATGCCCAGCCACCCCATGCCCAGCCACCCCATGCCCAGCCACCACATGCCCAGCCACCACATGCCCAGCCACCACATGCCCAGCCACCTCATGCCCAGCCACCTCATGCCCAGCCACCTCATGCCCAGCCACCCCATGCCCAGCCACCCCATGCCCAGCCACCACATGCCCAGCCACCACATGCCCAGCCACCACATGTCCAGCCACCTCATGCCCAGCCACCTCATGCCCAGCCACCTCATGCCCAGCCACCGCATGCCCAGCCACCGCATGCCCAGCCACCGCATGCCCAGCCACCACATGCCCAGCCACCACATGTCCAGCCACCTCATGCCCAGCCACCTCATGCCCAGCCACCGCATGCCCAGCCACCACATGCCCAGCCACCTCATGCCCAGCCACCTCATGCCCAGCCACCTCATGCCCAGCCACCTCATGCCCAGCCACCTCATGCCCAGCCACCGCATGCCCAGCCACCTCATGCCCAGCCACCTCATGCCCAGCCACCGCATGCCCAGCCACCTCATGCCCAGCCACCTCATGCCCAGCCACCTCATGCCCAGCCACCTCATGCCCAGCCACCTCATGCCCAGCCACCTCATGCCCAGCCACCTCATGCCCAGCCACCTCATGCCCAGCCACCTCATGCCCAGCCACCTCATGCCCAGCCACCGCATGTCCCAGCCACCTCATGCCCAGCCACCTCATGCCCAGCCACCTCATGCCCAGCCACCTCATGCCCAGCCACCTCATGCCCAGCCACCTCATGCCCAGCCACCGCATGCCCAGCCACCTCATGCCCAGCCACCTCATGCCCAGCCACCTCATGCCCAGCCACCTCATGCCCAGCCACCTCATGCCCAGCCACCGCATGCCCAGCCACCTCATGCCCAGCCACCTCATGCCCAGCCACCTCATGCCCAGCCACCTCATGCCCAGCCACCTCATGCCCAGCCACCTCATGCCCAGCCACCTCATGCCCAGCCACCTCATGCCCAGCCACCTCATGCCCAGCCACCTCATGCCCAGCCACCGCATGCCCAGCCACCTCATGCCCAGCCACCACATGCCCAGCCACCGCATGCCCAGCCACCTCATGCCCAGCCACCTCATGCCCAGCCACCTCATGCCCAGCCACCTCATGCCCAGCCACCTCATGCCCAGCCACCTCATGCCCAGCCACCGCATGCCCAGCCACCGCATGCCCAGCCACCGCATGCCCAGCCACCTCATGCCCAGCCACCTCATGCCCAGCCACCTCATGCCCAGCCACCTCATGCCCAGCCACCTCATGCCCAGCCACCTCATGCCCAGCCACCTCATGCCCAGCCACCGCATGCCCAGCCACCTCATGCCCAGCCACCTCATGCCCAGCCACCGCATGCCCAGCCACCTCATGCCCAGCCACCTCATGCCCAGCCACCTCATGCCCAGCCACCTCATGCCCAGCCACCTCATGCCCAGCCACCTCATGCCCAGCCACCTCATGCCCAGCCACCTCATGCCCAGCCACCGCATGCCCAGCCACCTCATGCCCAGCCACCGCATGCCCAGCCACCTCATGCCCAGCCACCTCATGCCCAGCCACCTCATGCCCAGCCACCTCATGCCCAGCCACCTCATGCCCAGCCACCTCATGCCCAGCCACCTCATGCCCAGCCACCGCATGCCCAGCCACCTCATGCCCAGCCACCTCATGCCCAGCCACCTCATGCCCAGCCACCGCATGCCCAGCCACCTCATGCCCAGCCACCTCATGCCCAGCCACCCCATGCCCAGCCACCTCATGCCCAGCCACCTCATGCCCAGCCACCTCATGCCCAGCCACCTCATGCCCAGCCACCTCATGCCCAGCCACCTCATGCCCAGCCACCACATGCCCAGCCACCTCATGCCCAGCCACCTCATGCCCAGCCACCTCATGCCCAGCCACCGCATGCCCAGCCACCTCATGCCCAGCCACCACATGCCCAGCCACCTCATGCCCAGCCACCTCATGCCCAGCCACCTCATGCCCAGCCACCACATGCCCAGCCACCTCATGCCCAGCCACCTCATGCCCAGCCACCTCATGCCCAGCCACCACATGCCCAGCCACCTCATGCCCAGCCACCTCATGCCCAGCCACCTCATGCCCAGCCACCGCATGCCCAGCCACCTCATGCCCAGCCACCACATGCCCAGCCACCTCATGCCCAGCCACCTCATGCCCAGCCACCTCATGCCCAGCCACCACATGCCCAGCCACCTCATGCCCAGCCACCTCATGCCCAGCCACCTCATGCCCAGCCACCGCATGCCCAGCCACCTCATGCCCAGCCACCTCATGCCCAGCCACCTCATGCCCAGCCACCTCATGCCCAGCCACCGCATGCCAAACAGCTTTTGATCGGCCGGATCGAGGGGGCTAAATGGGCGCGGCACGGGCTAGAGAAGAGATGGAGTGATGTGGTACAGGAGGACGTGGAGCTGAGTGGACTTGCCGATGATTGGTGGTGGTGGTGATGCAGGACACTGCTTCGTGGCAAATTTCGCCTGTTGCGTGTGGGTGGGTGAGTGAGTGAATAGATGAGTGAGTGGGTGAGTGAGTGAGTGGGTGAGTGGATGGGTGAGTGAGTGGGTGGGCGAGTGAGTGGGTGGGCGAGTGAGTGGGTGGGCGAGTGAGTGGGTGGGTGAGTGAGTGAGTGGGTGGGTGAGTTGGTGAGTGAGTGAGTGGGTGAGTCAGTGCGTGAGTGAGTGAGTGAGTGGGCGAGTGAGTGGGTAGGTGGGTGGATGGGTGAGTGAGTGGGTGGGTGGGTGAGTGAGTGGGTGGGTGGGTGGGTGAGTGGGTGGGTGGGTGGGTGAGTGGGTGGGTGGGTGAGTGGGTGGGTGGGTGGGTGAGTGGGTGGGTGGGTGAGTGGGTGGGTGGGTGGGTGAGTGGGTGGGTGGGTGGGTGGGTGAGTGGGTGGGTGGGTGAGTGAGTGGGTGGGTGGGTGGGTGAGTGGGTGGGTGGGTGAGTGGGTGGGTGGGTGAGTGGGTGGGTGGGTGAGTGGGTGGGTGGGTGAGTGGGTGGGTAGGTGAGTGAGTGGGTGAGTGGGTGGGTAGGTGAGTGAGTGGGTGAGTGGGTGAGTGAGTGGGTGGGTGAGTGAGTGGGTGAGTGAGTGGGTGAGTGGGTGAGTGAGTGGGTGAGTGGATGGGTGAGTGAGTGGGTGGGCGAGTGAGTGGGTGGGTGAGTGGGTGGGTGAGTGAGTGGGTGAGTGAGTGGGTGAGTGAGTGGGTGAGTGGGTGAGTGGGTGAGTTGGTGAGTGAGTGAGTGAATAGATGAGTGGGTGAGTGAGTGGGTGAGTGGGTGAGTGGATGGGTGAGTGAGTGGGTGGGCGAGTGAGTGGGTGGGTAGGTAGGTGAGTGAGTGAGTGGGTGAGTGGATGGGTGGGTGGGTGAGTGAATGAGTGAGTGGGCGAGTGAGTGAGTGGGCGAGCGAGTGGGTGAGTGAGTGAGTGGGTGAGTGAGTGGGTGAGTGAGTGGGTGGGTGGGTGAGTCAGTGGGTGAGTGCGTGAGTGCGTGAGTGGGTGAGTGAGTGGGTGAGTGAGTGAGTGAGTGGGTGGGCGAGTGAGTGAGTGGGGTGGGCGGGTGAGTGAGTAGGTGGGTGAGTAATTGAGTGGGTGGGCGACTGAGTGAGTGGGCGAGTGAGTGAGTGAGTGGGCGAGTGAGTGAGTGGGCGAGTGAGTGAGTGGGTGAGCGAGTGAGTGGGTGGGCGAGTGAGTGAGTGGGTGAGCGAGTGAGTGAGTGGGCGAGTGAGTGAGTGAGTGGGCGAGTGAGTGAGTGAGTGGGCGAGCGAGTGAGTGGGTGACGCCCCTGACGATGCCAGCTGCTGCCGCTGTAGATGTGGAGTCTGCGTGTGGCGGTGTGGATGACGATGATGACGAAGATGACGATGATGACGAAGATGACGAAGATGACGACGATGACGACGACGACGATGATGACGACGATGACGAAGATGACGAAGATGACGATGATGACGATGACGACGACGACGACGACGAAGCCGCCACTTGTGTTGAGCCGCGACAGTTCGTGCTGCCACGTGGTCGCTCCTGACGACAGACCAGTGGGGGCCTTGCCGCTGGGGGCGTCAAGTTGTGGTGCCCGCAGGGACCACCCCGCACACTTTGGGCGACGCGGTGAAGTGGCTCGGGGTGGAAACGAAGTGAGATTCAATGACGACGTTTGATTGCAACGCAAGCAATGGTCATCAGGTGCGGACAACCGCGGCAAGATTGCTGCAGCAAAACGTTGCTTTCCGTGGTCTTCCCACCTGATGATGATTGCTTGTGTTGCAATCGAAACGTCGTCATTTAGTTTTATTTTCGTTTGTACCCCAAGCGAATTCGCCGAAGCAACCGAAGAGAATGAACGTGAACATAGCTTAGTTTTAGTATGGGTTTCTGTGGGTCTCTGTGGGTTTCTGTGGGTTTCTGTGGGTTTCTGTGGGTCTCTGTGGGTTTCTGTGGGTCTCTGTGGGTCTCTATGGGTCTCTGTGGGTCTCTGTGGGTCTCTATGAGTGTGGGTTTCTATGAGTGTGGGTCTCTGTGGGTTTCTGTGGATCTCTATGAGTGTGGGTTTCTGTGGGTCTCTGAGTGTGGGTGTGTGGGTCTCTATGGGTCTCTATGAGTGTGGGTCTCTGTGGGTCTCTATTGGTGTCTATGGGTCTCTATGAGTGTGGGTCTCTGTGGGTCTCTATGGGTGTCTATGGGTCTCTATGAGTGTGGGTCTCTGTGGGTCTCTATGGGTCTCTATGAGTGTGGGTCTCTGTGGGTCTCTATGGGTGTCTATGGGTCTCTATGAGTGTGGGTCTCTATGGGTGTCTATGGGTGTCTATGGGTCTCTATGAGTGTGGGTCTCTGTGGGTCTCTATGGGTGTCTATGGGTCTCTATGAGTGTGGGTCTCTGTGGGTCTCTATGGGTCTCTATGAGTGTGGGTCTCTGTGGGTCTCTATGGGTGTCTATGGGTCTCTATGAGTGTGGGTCTCTGTGGGTCTCTGTGGGTCTCTATGGGTCTCTATGAGTGTGGGTCTCTGTGGGTCTCTATGGGTGTCTATGGGTCTCTATGAGTGTGGGTCTCTGTGGGTCTCTATGGGTGTCTATGGGTCTCTGTGGTTGCGAGTGACGTTGTCTTCCTGTCTTTGTCTTCTCTGCAGAGGTGAGGAGACTCTCGGACGGCAAGAGGGACCCCGAGAAGAAACTCTAAACCTCACCACGCTCACCACCACCCTCACTCACCACGCTCACCACCACCCGCACCACCACCCGCACCACCACGCTCACCACTCACCACCCTCACTCACCACCCTCACTCACCACCCTCACTCACCACCACCACGCTCACTCACCACCCTCACCACTCACCACCCTCACCACTCACCACCCTCACCCCTCACCACCACGCTCACCACCACCCTCACCACCCTCACCACCACCCTCACCACCACCCTCACCACGCTCACCACCACCCTCACCACTCACCACCCTCACCCCTTCACCACCCTCACCACCACCACCACGCTCACCTCCACCACCCTCACCACCACCCTCACCACTCACCACTCTCACCACTCACCACACCTCACCACCACCCTCACCACCACGCTCACCACCACCCTCACCACCACGCTCACCACCACGCTCACTCACCACCCTCACCACCACCCTCACCACTCACCACACTCACCACCACCCTCACCACCACGCGCACCACCACGCTCACCACCACCCTCACCACCACCCTCACCACTCACCACTCTCACCCACCACCCTCACCACCACCCTCACCACCACGCTCACCACCACCCTCACCACTCACCACTCTCACCACCCACCCTCACCACCACCCTCACCACCACCCTCACCACCACGCGCACCACCACGCTCACCACCACCCTCACCACTCACCACTCTCACCACCACCCTCACCACCACCCCTCACCACCCACCCTCACCACTCACCACTCTCACCACCACCCTCACCACCACCCTCACCACTCACCACTCTCACCACCACCCTCACCACCACCCTCACCACCACCCGCACCACCACGCTCACCACCACCCTCACCACCACCCCACCACTCACCACTCTCACCACCACCCTCACCACCACCCTCACCACCACCCCCACTCACCACCCTCACCACCACCCTCACCCACCACCCCTCACTCACCACCCCCACTCACCACCCTCACCACCACCCTCACCACCACCCTCACCACCACCACCCTCACTCACCACCCTCACCACCCTCACCACCACCCTCACCACCCACGCTCCACCACCACCACCCTCACCACCCTCACCACCACCCTCACCACCACCCTCACCACCACCCTCACCACCACCCTCACCACTCACCACTCTCACCACCACCCGCACCACCACCGCTCACCACCACCCTCACCACCACCCACCACCACTCACCACTCTCACCACCACCCTCACCACCACCCTCACCCACCACCCTCACCACCCACCCCCCACTCACCACCCCCACCCCACCACCCTCACCACCACCCTCACCACCACCCTCACCACCACCACCCTCACTCACCACCCTCACCACCCCTCACCACCACCCTCACCACCACCTCACCACCACCCTCACTCACCACCCCACCCCTCACCATTATCACCACCACCCTCACCACCACGCTCACCACCACCCTCACTCACCACCCTCACCCCTCACCACCATCACACCTCACCACCACGCTCACCACCACCCACACTCACCACCAACCTCACCACCACCACCCCACCACCACCCTCACCACCCCTACCACACCACCACCCTCACCACCACCCGCACCACTCACCACCCACCCTCACCTCACCACCACCCTCACCACCACCCTCACTCACCACCACCCTCACTCACCACCACCCTCACCACCCCCTCACCACCACCCTCACCACCACCCTCACCACCCCACCACCCTCACCACCCCTACTCACCACCACCCCTCACCACCACCCTCACCACCGCCCCTCACCCACCCTCACCACCACCCTCACCACCACCCTCACTCACCACCACCCTCACCACCCCTCACCACCCACCCCTCACCACCCACCCCTCCACCACCCTCACCCCACCACCCTCACCACCCCCCTACTCACCACCACCCTCACCACCACCCTCATTACCGCCCTCACCACTCACCACTTTCACCACCACCCTCACCACCCTCACCACCGCCCTCACCACTCACCACTCTCACCACCACCCTCACCACCCTCACCACCACCCCTCACCACCACCCTCACTCACCACCACCCTCACCACCACCCTCACCACCCCTACTCACCACCCTCACCACCACCCTCACCACCACCCTCACCACCACCCTCACCACCCTCACCACCACCCTCACCACCACCCTTACCACCACCCTCACCACCACCACCCTCACCACCACCCTCACCACCCTCACCACCACCCTCACCACCACCCTCACTCACCACCTTCACCACCCCTCACCACCCACCACTCACCACCCTCACTCACCACCACCCCGCACCACCACCACCCTCACTCACCACCCTCACCACTCACCACCCCTCACCACCCTCACACACCTCACCACCCTCACCACCACCCTCACTCACCACCCTCACTCACCACCCTCACCACCACCCCACTCACCACCCTCACTCACCACCACCCTCACCACCACCCCTCACTCACCACCCACACTCACCACCCCACCACTCACCACCCCACTCACCACCCACACCACCACCCCACCCACCCTCACCACCCACCACCTCCACCACCCACACTCACCACCCCCCACCACTCACCACCCTCACTCACCACCCACACTCACCACCCACACTCCCTCACCACCCACACTCACCACCCACATCCCCTCACCCACCCACACTCACCACCCACACACCACCACCCCACACCCCCCCACCCACACCACCACCCCCCACCACCACCCACACTCCCCACCACCCCCACACCCCCCACCACCCACACCACCACCCACACCCACCACCCCCACCACCCCCCACACTCCCCTCACCCACCCACACTCACCACCCACACTCACCACCCACACTCCCCACCCACACTCCCCCACCACCCACCTCACCACCCACACACCACCACCCCCACTCACCACCCACACACCCACCACCCACACTCCCTCACCACCCACACTCACCACCCACACTCCCCCACCACCCCACCTCACCACCCCACACCACCACCCCCCACTCACCACCCCCCACTCACCACCCACACTCCCCCACCACCCACACTCACCACCCACACCCCCACCACCCACACCACCACCCACCACACCACCACCCCCCACTCACCACCCACACACTCACCACCCACACTCACCACCCCCACTCACCACCCCCACCACCACCCACACTCCCCCACCACCCCACACCACCCCCCACACTCCCCCACCACCCACACTCACCACCCACACACTCACCACCCCCACTCACCCCACCCCCACTCACCACCCCACACTCACCACCCCCACACTCCCCCACCACCCACCACTCACCACCCACACTCCCCCCACCACCCACACTCACCACCCCACACACACACCACCCCCCACTCACCCACCCACCCCACTCACCACCCCCCACTCACCACCCCACACACCACCACCCACACTCACCCACCCACACTCACCACCCACACCTCACCACCCCCACCACCCACCACCCACACCCACCACCCACACCCACCACCCACACTCACCCACCCACACCCACCACCCACACTCACCACACCCACCACTCACCCACCCACACTCACCACCCACACTCACCACCCACACTCACCACCCACACTCCCCTCACCACCCACACTCACCACCCACACTCCCTCACCACCCACACTCACCACCCACACTCACCACCCCCACACCCCTCACCACCCACACACACCACCCCCCACACTCACCACCCCACACTCCCCTCACCACCCCCACACTCACCACCCACACTCCCTCACCACCCCCCCCCACTCACCCACCCACCACACTCACCACCCACACTCACTACCCCCACTCACCACCCACACTCACCACCCCCCACTCACCACCCACACTCACCACCCACACTCACCACCCACACTCACCACCCACACTCACCACCCACACTCACCACCCACACTCACCACCCCACACCACCACCTACACTCACCACCCACACTCACCACCCACACACCCTCACCACCCACACCCACCACCCCACACTCCCCTCACCACCCACACTCACCACCCACACTCACCACCCACACTCCCTCACCACCCACACTCACCACCCACACTCACCACCCACACTCACCACCCCACACCCTCCCCTCACCACCACCCACACTCACCACCCACACTCACCACCCACACTCCCTCACCACCCACACTCCCTCACCACCCACACTCACCACCCCACACTCACCACCCCACACTCACCACCCACACTCCCCTCACCACCCACACACACCACCCCACACCCACCCACCCACACCACCCACCACCCCACCACCCCCACCACCCACCACACCCACCACCCCACACACCACCACCCCACACTCACCACCCACACCTCACCGCCCCACACCCCCCACCACCACCCACCACACCTACACACACTCACCACCCACACTCACCACCCACACTCACCACCCACACTCACCACCCACACCCACTCACCACCCACACTCACACACACACCCACCACCCACACCACCACCCACACCACCCCACACACCACCACCCACACCACCACCCACCTCACCACCCCACACACCACCACCCCACACTCACCACCCCACACTCACCACCCACACTCACCACCCCACACTCACACCCCACCACCACCCACACACCCTCACCACCCCACACTCACCACCCACACTCACCACCCACACACTCACCACCCCACACTCACCACCCACACTCACCACCCACACTCACCACCCACACTCCCTCACCACCCACACCCACCACCCACACCCCTCACCACCCCACACTCACCACCCACACTCCACCACCCACCACCCCCACCACCCACACTCCCACACCACCCACACCCACCACCCCACCCACCCCACCACCCCCCACTCACCACCCCACACTCACCACCCCACACTCACCACCCACACTCACCACCCACACTCCCCACACCACCCCACACACACCACCCACACTCACCACCCACACTCACCACCCACACACTCACCACCCCCACACTCACCACCCCCACCTCACCACCCACACTCACCACCCCCCACACTCACCCACCCACACTCACCACCCCCACACTCACCACCCCCACACTCACCACCCACACTCACCACCCCACACTCACCACCCACACACTCACCACCCCCCACACTCACCCACCCACACACTCACCACCCCACACTCACCACCCCCAACACTCACCACCCCACACTCACCACCCCACACTCACCACCCCCCACACTCACCACCCCCACCACTCACCTACCCACACTCACCACCCACACTCACCACCCCACACCTCACCACCCCACACTCACCACCCACACACTCACCACCACCCCACACTCACCACCCCACACTCACCACCCCCACACTCACCACCCCCCACACTCACCACCCCCACTCACTACCCACACCCACCACCCCCACTCACTACCCACACTCACTACCCACACTCACCACCCACACTCACCACCCACACTCACCACCTACACTCACCACCCACACTCACCACCCACACTCACCACCTACACTCACCACCCACACTCACCACCCACACTCACCACCTACACTCACCACCCCACACTCACCACCCACACTCACCACCCCCCACTCACCACCCCCCACTCACTACCCACACTCACCACCCACACTCACCACCCACACTCACCACCTACACTCACCACCCCACACTCACCACCCACACTCACCACCCCCACTCACCACCCCCACTCACTACCCCACACTCACCACCCACACTCACCACCTACACTCACCCACCCCACACTCACCACCCACACTCACCACCCCCACTCACCACCCCCACTCACCACCCACCACTCACCACCCCCCACTCACTACCCACACTCACCACCCACACTCACCACCCACACTCACCACCTACACTCACCACCCCACACTCACCACCCACACTCACCACCCCCCACTCACCACCCCCCCACTCACTACCCACCACTCACCACCCACACTCACCACCCACACTCGCTCACCCGGCGGCCGGAGCAAGGCAACTCGACTCTGGAGCACCGTGATTCGTCCGTCTCATCTACAGCAGCAGCAGCAGACGTCGTGAGGATCGGGATCGAACCCACGACCTCCTGTAGACCAGGCGAGGTAGTCAACATCTCCTAGCCACCGTGATGATGATGAGAGAGACACTCAGACTCCACATCTACAGCAGCAGGCATCGTCAGGGTCGGGATCGAACCCACGACCTCCTGTGCACCAGGCGAGGTAGTCAACATCTCATAGCCACCGTGACGATGATGAGAGAGAGACACTCAGACTCCCAATATACAGCTGCTGCAGGCATCGTGAGGATCGGGATCGAACCCACATCCCATAGCCACCGTGATGATGATGAGAGAGGACACTCAGACTCCCAATATACAGCAGCTGCAGGCATCGTGAGGGTCGGGATCGAACCCCACGACCTCCTGTGCACCAGGCGAGGTAGTCAACATCTCCTAGCCACCGTGATGATGATGATGAGAGAGACACTCAGACTCCACATCTACAGCAGCAGGCATCACGCAATAAGTCATGGCCATAG
>NW_027615523.1:0-40541 GCF_965212315.1 Lampetra planeri | reverse complement strand
CCCACTCACCCACCCTCACCCACTCACTCACCCACCCACTCACCCCTCCACCCTCACTCACCACCTCACCCACTCACCCACCCACCTCACCCTCATCACGCCACGCTCACCCACTCACTACCCACTCACTCACCCACTCTCTCCCACTCAGCCCACTCACCCACCCACTCCACCCTCCCAACCCACCCCACTCACCCACTCACCCACTCACCCACTCACCCACTCACCACTCCGACCACCCACCCACTCACCCACATCACCCTCCACTCACCCACTCACACACTCACCACCCACCCTCTCACACCACTCACCCACCCTCCCACCCACCCACACCACCCACCCACACCACCCACCCACCACCCACTCACTCACCCTCCACCCACTCACCACCCACCACTCCACCCACCCACTCACCCACTCACGTCACCCACCCACACACCACCACTCCACCCACTCACCCACCCACACACTCACCCACCCACCCATCCACACACCCACCACTCACCACCCACCCACTCCACCCACCCACCCACTCACCCACCCACTCACCCACCTCACCCACTCACCCAACACCACCCACTCTCACACTCACCACCCACACCTCACCCACCCACCCACTCACCCTCACCCACCCACCTCACCCACCCACTCCACTCCACCCACCCACCCCCACCCACCCACTCACCTCACCCACCCACCCCACCCACCCACTCACCCACCTCACCCACTCACACACTCACCCACCCACACCCACCACCCACTCACGCCACCCTCCCACCCACCCACTCACCCACTCACCACCCACCCACTCACCCACTCACCCACCCACCCACTCACCTCACTCACCCACCCTCCCACCCACCCACTCACCCACCCACCCACTCACCACAACACTCACTCCCACTCCACCCCACTCACTCACACCACTCACACCACTCACACACACCACTCACTCACCCACTCACCCACCCCACATCACTCACCCACCCCCACTCACCCTCACTCCACCCACCCACTCACCCACCATCCATCACCCACTCACCCACTCACAACCACCCACTCACCCACCCACCCACTCACCCACCCACTCACCCACCCACCCACCCACCACCCACCCACCCACTCACCCACTCCACCACCCACCCACTCACTCACCCTCACCCTCACCACACCCACCTCACCACTCACCCACTCACCCACCCACCCACCACCCACTCACCCACTCACCACCACTCACCCACCCACCACTCACCCACCCACTCACTCACCCACCCACCCACTCACTCACCTCACTCAACTCACCCACCCACTCACCCACCACTCACCCTCCCACCACTCACCCAACCCACCCACTCACCCACCCACCCACCCACTCACCCACCCACCCACTCACCCACCCACTCACCCACCCACCACTCACTCTCGACCCACTCACACCACCCACCTCACTCACCCACCACTCACCCACCCACCCACTCACTCACCCACTCCACTCCACTCACACCCACCCACCCACTCACCCACCACCACCCACTCACCCACCTCACTCACCCCACTCATCACTCACTCACCCACTCACCCTCACCCACCTCACCCACCCACTCACCCACCCACCACCCACCCACCCACTCACCACCCACCACCCACTCACTCACCCACCCACCCACCCACCACCCCACTCACCACTCACCCACTCACTCACATCACCCACCCACCCACCCACCCACCCCACCCACTCACCTCACCCACCCACTCACCCACTCACCCACCCACCCACTCACCCACCCACTCACCCACCTCACCCACCCACTCACCCACCCACTCACCCACACCACCCACCCACTCACCCACCCACCCACCCACCCACATCACTCACCCACCCACTCACCCACCCACCCTCCCACTCACTCCACACCCACCCACCCACCACTCACCCACCCACTCACCCACCCACACCCACTCACCACCCACTCACCCACTCACCCACTCACCCACCCACTCACCCACCCACCACTCACCCACTCACCCACCCACTCACCCACTCACTCCACCCACCCACCCACTCACCACCCACCCACCCACTCACCCACCCACCCACCCACCACCCACTCACCCACCCACCCACCCACCCACTCACTCACCCACCCACTCACCCACCCACCCACTCACCCACCCACTCACCCACTCACCCACCCACTCACCCACTCACCCACCCACTCACCCACACCACCACCCACTCACCCACTCACCCACCCACCCACCCACTCACTCACCCACCCACTCACCCACCCACCTCACCCACCCACCCACTCACCCCCACCCACCCACCCACTCACTCACCCACCTCAACCACCCACTCACCCACCCACCCACTCACCCACCCCACTCACCACCACCCACCCTCATCACCCACCCACTCACCCACCCACCCTCACTCACCCACCCACTCCACCCACTCACCCACCCACTCACCACACCCACTCACCCACCCACCTCACACCACCCTCACCCACCCACCCACCCCCACCCACTCACTCCCACCCCACTCACCCACCCACTCACCCACCCACCCACCCACTCACCCACCACCCACTCACCCACCCACTCACTCACTCACTCACCCACCCACCCACCCACTCACCCACCCACTCACCACCCACCCACCCACCACACTCACCACCCACTCACCCACCCACCACCCACTCACCACTCACCCACCCACTCACCCACCCACTCACCCCACCCACCCACCCCACTCACCCCACTCACCACCCACCACTCACTCACCCACTCACCCACCCACTCACCCACCAACTCACCCACCCCACCCCACCCACTCACCCACTCACCCACCCACTCACCCACCCACTCACCCACTCACCCACCCACTCACCCACTCACCCCACCCACTCACCCACCCACTCACCCACCACCCCACCTCACCCACTCACCCACCCACCCACTCACTCACCCACTCACCCACCCACTCACCCACCACCCACTCACCCACTCACCCACTCACCCACCCACTCACCCACCCACCCACCCACCCACCCACTCACTCACTCACCCACCCACTCACCCACCCACTCACCCACCCACCCACTCACCCACCCACTCACCCACTCACCCACCCACTCACCCACCCACTCACCCACCCACTCACCCACCCACTCACCCACCCACTCACCCACCCACTCACCCACTCACCCCACCCACTCACCCACCCACTCACCCACTCACCCACCCACCCACCCACTCACTCACCCACCCACTCACCCACCCCACCCACCCACTCACTCACCACCCACTCACCCACCCACTCACCCACCCCACCCACCCACTCACACCACCCACCCACTCACCCACCCACTCACTCACTCACCCACCCACCCACCCACCCACTCACCCACCCACTCACCCCACCCACCCACCACCCACTCACCCACCCACTCACCCACTCACCCACCCACTCACCCACTCACCCACCCACTCACCCACCCACCCACCCACTCACCCACCCACCCACCCACTCACCCACTCACCCACCCACTCACCCACCCACTCACCCACCCACCACCCACCCACCCACTCACCCACTCACCCACTCACCCACCCACCCACTCACCCACCCACTCACCCACTCACCCACCCACTCACCCACTCACCCACCCACTCACCCACCCACTCACCCACCCACCCACTCACCCACTCACCCACCCACCCACTCACTCACCCACTCACCCACCCACTCACCCACCCACCCACCCACCCTCACCCCACTCACCCACTCACCCACCCACTCACCCACCCACTCACCCACCCACCCACTCACCCACCCACTCACTCACACCCACTCACCCACTCACCCACCCACTCACCCACCCACCCACTCACCCACCCACTCACCCACTCACCCACCCACTCACCCACTCACCCACCCACTCACCCACCCACTCACCCACCCACCCACTCACCCACTCACCCACCCACCCACTCACTCACCCACTCACCCACCCACTCACCCACCCCACCCACCCACTCACCCACTCACCCACTCACCCACCCACTCACCCCCACTCACCCACTCACCCACTCACCCACCCACTCACCCACCCACTCACCCACCCACCCACTCACCCACCCACTCACTCACCCACTCACCCACTCACCCACCCACTCACCCACCCACTCACCCACCCACCCACTCACCCACCCATCTCTCTCCGCAGGCCACAACAACCGCCACAACCGCCACCACCACCGCCCACCACCACCACCACGTCGCGTCCCGCACCCCTCAGCGCCGCCTGCGGTGCTCACTCTGCCCCCGGACGTTTCGCACCCGGGACCAACTTCAGCGCCACCAATCGTCGCATCATCCCCAACAACAACAACAACAGCAGCAGCAGCAGCAGCAACAGCAGCAACAGCAGCAGCAGCAGCAGCATCAGCGGGCGGCTGACATCGTCACGGAAGTTGCGATGGATGAGGAGGTGGAGGAGGTGGAGGATGATGATGACGATGACGACGACGACGATGATGACGATGAGGTGGAGGGTGGTGGAGGAGATGGTGGAGGTGGTGGAGGTGGTGGAGGTGGTGGAGGTGGTGAGGGAGGTTCTTACCGGGGCGTGTCTACGGGAAGGTGAGTGGAGGGGGGTGAGCGGTGGTGCAGTGGTTAGCTCGTTGTGTGTGTCTGTGTGTCTGTGTGTGTGTCTGTGTGTGTGTCTGTGTGTGTGTGTGTCTGTGTGTGTGTGTGTCTGTGTGTGTGTGACAATCCGCTATGACTCCCCGTGCCCACCTGTGCCTCTACTGCACCACGGCGTTTCCCCGTGTGGAGTCTCTGCGTGACCACGTGTCTCTCTCCCCGTGTCTCTCTCTCCCCGTGTCTCTCTCTCACCATGTCTCTCTCACCGTGTCTCTCACCGTGTCTCTCTCACCGTGTCACCGTGTCTCTGTCTCTCTCCCCGTGTCTCTGTCTGTGCAGACACTCCACTATGAGCCCCCGTGCCCACCTGTGCCTCTACTGCACCACGGCGTTTCCCCGTGTGGAGTCTCTGCGCGACCACGTGTCTCTCTCTCTCCGTGTCTCTCCCCGTGTCTCTCTCACCGTGTGTCTCTCTCTCCCCGTGTCCCCGTGTCTCTGTCTGTGCAGACACTCCACTATGAGCCCCCGTGCCCACCTGTGCCTCTACTGCACCACGGCGTTTCCCCGTGTGGAGTCTCTGCGCGACCACGTGTCTCTCTCTGTGTCTCTCTGTGTCTCTCTCTCCCCGTGTCCCCGTGTCTCTGTCTGTGCAGACACTCCACTATGAGCCCCCGTGCCCACCTGTGCCTCTACTGCACCACGGCGTTTCCCCGTGTGGAGTCTCTGCGCGACCACGTTGTGGTGCACATGACGGACGAGGCCGGTGGCTTCATGTGCCCCTCGTGCGATCGCGCCTTCGCCGACTTCCTCCAGGTCCGCTCAGCCAGAAATATCAGTGTGTGTCTCTCTGTCTGTGTGTGTGTGTCTGTGTGTGTGTGTGTCTGTGTGTGTGTGTGTGTCTGTGTGTGTGTCACTGTGTGTGTCTCTGTGTGTGTCTGTGTCTCTGTGTGTGTCTCTGTGTGTGTGTGTGTCTGTGTGTGTGTCTCTCTGTGTGTGTCTCTGTGTGTGTGTCTCTGTGTGTGTGTGTTTCTGTGTGTGTGTCTCTGTGTGTGTCTCTGTGTGTGTCTCTGTGTGTGTCTCTGTGTGTCTCTGTGTCTCTGTGTGTGTCTGTGTGTGTCTCTGTGTGTGTCTCTGTGTGTCTCTGTGTGTCTCTCTGTGTGTCTCTGTGTGTGTCTCTGTGTGTGTCTCTGTGTGTGTCTGTGTGTGTCACTGTGTGTGTGTCTGTGTGTGTGTCTCTGTGTGTCTCTGTGTCTGTGTCTCTGTCTCTCTAGCTGAAGAAAGGCTTCCACTCGGAGAAGATCTTCCAGTGCTCGCAGTGTGACAAGGCGTTCTGTGTCTCTCTGTCTCTCTCTGTGTCTGTGTCTCTCTGTGTCTCTGTCTCTCTGTGTCTCTCTGTGTGTCTCTGTGTCTGTGTCTCTGTCTCTCTAGCTGAAGAAACACGTGAGGGGCTTCCACTCGGAGAAGATCTTCCAGTGCTCTCAGTGTGACAAGGCGTTCTGTCTCTCTCTGTGTCTCTGTCTCTCTGTCTCTCTGTCTCTCTCTGTGTCTCTCTGTGTGTCTCTCTGTGTCTCTGTGTCTCTCTGTCTCTCTCTGTGTCTCTCTGTGTGTCTCTGTGTCTGTGTCTCTGTCTCTCTAGCTGAAGAAACACGTGAGGGGCTTCCACTCGGAGAAGATCTTCCAGTGCTCGCAGTGTGACAAGGCGTTCTGTCTCTCTCTGTGTCTCTCTGTGTCTCTCTGTGTCTCTCTGTGTCTCTCTGTGTCTCTCTGTGTGTGTGTCTCTCTGTGTCTCTGTCTCTCTGTGTGCCTCTCTGTGTGTGTGTCTCTCTGTGTGTCTCTGTGTCTCTCTAGCTGAAGAAACACGTGAGGGGTTTCCACTCGGAGAAGATCTTCCAGTGCTCGCAGTGTGACAAGGCGTTCTGTCTCTCTCTGTGTCTCTCTGTGTGTGTCTCTGTGTCTCTCTCTCTCTCTGTGTCTCTCTGTGTCTCTGTGTCTCTCTGTGTCTCTCTGTGTCTCTCTGTGTCTCTCTAGCTGAAGAAACACGTGAGGGGCTTCCACTCGGAGAAGATCTTCCAGTGCTCGCAGTGTGACAAGGCGTTCTGTCTCTCTCTGTGTCTCTGTCTCTCTGTCTCTCTGTCTCTCTCTGTGTCTCTCTGTGTGTCTCTCTGTGTCTCTCTGTCTCTCTGTCTCTCTCTGTGTCTCTCTGTGTGTCTCTGTGTCTGTGTCTCTGTCTCTCTAGCTGAAGAAACACGTGAGGGGTTTCCACTCGGAGAAGATCTTCCAGTGCTCGCAGTGTGACAAGGCGTTCTGTCTCTCTCTGTGTCTCTCTGTGTGTCTCTCTGTCTCTCTCTTTGTCTCTCTGTGTCTCTGTGTGTCTCTGTGTCTCTCTGTGTCTCTCTGTCTCTCTAGCTGAAGAAACACGTGAGGGGCTTCCACTCGGAGAAGATCTTCCAGTGCTCGCAGTGTGACAAGGCGTTCTGTCTCTCTCTGTGTCTCTCTGTGTGTCTCTCTGTCTCTCTCTTTGTCTCTCTGTGTCTCTGTGTGTCTCTGTGTCTCTCTGTGTCTCTCTGTGTCTCTGTCTTTCTAGCTGAAGAAACACGTGAGGGGCTTCCACTCGGAGAAGATCTTCCAGTGCTCGCAGTGTGACAAGGCGTTCTGTCTCTCTCTCTGTCTCTCTCTGTGTCTCTCTGTGTGTCTCTGTGTCTGTGTCTCTGTCTCTCTAGCTGAAGAAACACGTGAGGGGCTTCCACTCGGAGAAGATCTTCCAGTGCTCGCAGTGTGACAAGGCGTTCTGCCGGCCCGACAAGCTGAAGCTACACATGTTGCGCCACTCGGACCAGCGCGACTTCCTGTGCTCCAGCTGCGGCAAGCAGTTCAAGGTGACTACACTACACTATACACTACTACACTACACTATACACTACTACACTACTACACTACACTATACACTACACTATACACTACACTACTACACTATACACTACACTATACACTACACTATACACTACTACACTACACTATACACTACACTATACACTACACTGCTACACTACACTACTATACTACTACACTATACACTACACTATACACTACTACACTACACTGCATTATACACTACTACACTACACTATACACTACACTACTACACTACTACACTATACACTACACTATACACTACTACACTATACACTACACTATACACTACTACACTACACTATACACTACTACACTACACTATACACTACTACACTACACTATACACTACTACACTATACACTACTACACTACACTATACACTACTACACTACACTATACACTACTACACTACACTATACACTACTACACTACACTATACACTACTACACTACACTATACACTACACTATACACTACTACACTACACTATACACTACTACACTACACTATACACTACTACACTACACTATACACTACTACACTACACTATACACTACTACACTACACTATACACTACACTATACACTACTACACTACACTATACACTACTACACTACTACACTGCATTATACATTACTACACTATACACTACTACACTACACTATATACTACACTACACTATACACTACTACACTACACTATACACTACACTATACACTACTACACTATACACTACACTACACTATACACTACTACACTACACTATACACTACTACACTACACTATACACTACTACACTACACTATACACTACACTATACACTACTACACTATACACTACTACACTACACTATACACTACTACACTACACTATACACTACTACACTATACACTACTACACTACACTATACACTACTACACTACACACTACACACTACACTCTGTGTGTGTGTCGCAGCGCAAGGACAAGCTCAAAGAGCACATGCAGCGGATGCACAACCCTACACACTACACTATACACTACTACACTATACACTACACTATACACTACTACACTACACACTACACTACACTATACACTACACTATACACTACATATACACTACTACACTACACTATACACTACACTACACTATACACTACACTATACACTACTACACTATACACTACACTATACACTACTACACTATACACTACACACTACACTATACACTATACACTACACTCTGTGTGTGTGTGACAGCGCAAGGACAAGCTCAAAGAGCACATGCAGCGGATGCACAACCCTACACACTACACTACACACTACACTACACTACTACACTACTACACTACACTATACACTACTACACTACACTACACACTACACTACTACACTATGTGTGTGTGTGTGACAGCGCAAGGACAAGCTCAAAGAGCACATGCAGCGGATGCACAACCCGGAGCGCGAGCTGCTGCTGCTGCGGGTGGCTGTGCGGCCACTCAAGACGAAGCGGTTCCGACCCAAAGTGGCTCCGCACGACTTTGAGAGCTTCACGTTCAAGTGCCGCGTCTGCATGATGGGCTTCAGGCGGCGTGGGATGCTGGTGAGTGGGGAGAGGCTCACTCGCTCACTCGCTCACTGACTCGCTAACTCACTCACTCATACACTCACTGACTCGCTCAGACACTCGCTCACTCACTCACTCACTCGCTCACCCAAAGTGGCTCCGCACGACTTTGAGAGCTTCACGTTCAAGTGCCGCGTCTGCATGATGGGCTTCAGGCGGCGTGGGATGCTGGTGAGTGGGGAGAGGCTCACTCGCTCGCTTGCTCAGACACTCGCTCGCTCACTCACTCACTGACTCGCTCGCTCACTCACTCACTGACTCGCTCGCCTCGCTCGCTCACTCACTGACTCGCTCGCTCGATCGCTCACTCACTGACTCGCTCGCTCGCTCGCTCACTCACTGACTCGCTCGCTCGCTCACTCACTCACTGACTCGCTAACTCACTCACTCACTCGCTCACTCACTCGCTCGCTCACTCACTCACTCACTCACTCGCTCACTCGCTCACTCACTCGCTCGCTCACTCACTCACTCACTCACTCACTCACTCACTCACTGACTCGCTCGCTCTCGCTCGCTCACTCACTGACTCGCTCGCTCGATCGCTCACTCACTGACTCGCTCGCTCGCTCGCTCACTCACTGACTCGCTCGCTCGCTCACTCACTCACTGACTCGCTAACTCACTCACTCACTCGCTCACTCACTCGCTCGCTCACTCACTCACTCACTCACTCACTCACTCGCTCACCTCACTCGCTCGCTCACTCGCTCGCTCACTCGCTCACTCACTCATACACTCACTGACTCACTCACTCGCTCACTCATACACTCACTGACTCACTCACTCGCTCGCTCACTCGCTCGCTCACTCACTCGCTCACTCACTCACTGACTCACTTATACACTCGCTCACTCGCTCACTCACTCGCTCGCTCACTCATATGCTGTGTGTGTCTGTGTGTGTGTCTGTGTGTGTGTCTGTGTGTGTGTGTGTGTGTGTCTGTGTGTGTGTGTGTCTGTGTGTGTGTGTGTGTCTGTGTGTGTGTGTCTGTGTGTCTGTGTGTGTGTGTGTGTCTGTGTGTGTGTGTGTGTCTGTGTGTGTGTGTCTGTGTGTCTGTGTGTGTGTGTGTGTCTGTGTGTGTGTGTGTGTCTGTGTGTGTGTGTGTGTCTGTGTGTGTGTGTGTGTGTGTCTGTGTGTGTGTCTGTGTGTGTGTGTGTGTGTGTCTGTGTGTGTGTCTGTGTGTGTCTGTGTGTGTCTGTGTGTGTCTGTGTGTGTCTGTGTGTCTGTGTGTGTGTCTGTGTGTCTGTGTGTGTGTCTGTGTGTGTGTGTGTCTGTGTGTGTGTGTGTCTGTGTGTGTGTCTGTGTGTGTGTCTGTGTGTCTGTGTGTGTGTGTGTGTGTCTGTGTGTGTGTGTGTCTGTGTGTGTCTGTGTGTCTGTGTGTGTCTGTGTGTGTGTGTCTGTGTGTGTGTCTGTGTGTGTGTGTCTAACAGGTGAATCATCTGTCCAAGAGGCACCCAGAGATGCCCCTGGCTGAGGTTCCTGAGTTGACGCTGCCCATTATCAAGCCCAACAGAGACTACTTCTGTCAGTACTGTGACAAGGTGGGTGGGGGGGTGAGTGAGTGAGTGGGTGAGTGTATGAGTGAGTGAGTGTATGAGTGAGTGTGTAAGTGAGTGTGTGAGTGTGTGAGTGAGTGTGTGAGTGAGTGAGTGAGTGTATGAGTGAGTGAGTGTATGAGTGAGTGAGTGAGTGAGTGTGTGAGTGTATGAGTGAGTGAGTGAGTGTATGAGTGACTGAGTGAGTGAGTGAGTGTGTGAGTGAGTGAGTGTGTGAGTGTGTGAGTGAGTGAGTGTGTGAGTGAGTGTATGAGTGAGTGAGAGTGTGAGTGAGTGAGTGAGTGTATGAGTGAGTGAGTGAGTGTGTGAGTGAGTGAGTGTGTGAGTGTATGAGTGAGTGTATGAGTGTATGAGTGACTGAGTGAGTGAGTGAGTGTGTGAGTGAGTGAGTGTGTGAGTGTGTGAGTGAGTGAGTGTGTGAGTGAGTGTATGAGTGAGTGTATGAGTGTATGAGTGACTGAGTGAGTGAGTGAGTGTGTGAGTGAGTGAGTGTGTGAGTGTGTGAGTGAGTGAGTGTGTGAGTGAGTGTATGAGTGAGTGAGTGAGTGTGTGAGTGTATGAGTGAGTGAGTGAGTGTATGAGTGACTGAGTGAGTGAGTGAGTGTGTGAGTGAGTGAGTGTGTGAGTGTGTGAGTGAGTGAGTGTGTGAGTGAGTGTATGAGTGAGTGAGAGTGTGAGTGAGTGAGTGAGTGTATGAGTGAGTGAGTGAGTGTGTGAGTGAGTGAGTGTGTGAGTGTATGAGTGAGTGTATGAGTGTATGAGTGACTGAGTGAGTGAGTGAGTGTGTGAGTGAGTGAGTGTGTGAGTGTGTGAGTGAGTGAGTGTGTGAGTGAGTGTATGAGTGAGTGTATGAGTGTATGAGTGACTGAGTGAGTGAGTGAGTGTGTGAGTGAGTGAGTGTGTGAGTGTGTGAGTGAGTGAGTGTGTGAGTGAGTGTATGAGTGAGTGAGAGTGTGAGTGGGTGAGTGAGTGAGTGAGTGTGTGAGTGAGTGAGTGTGTGAGTGTGTGAGTGGGTGAGTGTATGAGTGAGTGAGTGTATGAGTGTGTGAGTGTGTGAGTGAGTGAGTGTATGAGTGTGTGAGTGAGTGAGTGAGTGTATGAGTGAGTGAGTGTATGAGTGAGTGAGTGAGTGTGTGAGTGAGTGAGTGAGTGTATGAGTGAGTGAGTGAGTGTGTGAGTGTATGAGTGAGTGAGTGTATGAGTGAGTGAGTGAGTGTGTGAGTGTGTGAGTGAGTGAGTGAGTGTATGAGTGTATGAGTGACTGAGTGAGTGAGTGAGTGTGTGAGTGAGTGAGTGTGTGAGTGAGTGTATGAGTGAGTGAGAGTGTGAGTGAGTGAGTGAGTGAGTGAGAGTGTGAGTGAGTGAGTGTATGAGTGTGTGAGTGAGTGAGTGAGTGTATGAGTGAGTGAGTGTATGAGTGAGTGAGTGAGTGTGTGAGTGTGTGAGTGAGTGAGTGAGTGTATGAGTGTATGAGTGACTGAGTGAGTGAGTGAGTGTGTGAGTGAGTGAGTGTGTGAGTGAGTGTATGAGTGAGTGAGAGTGTGAGTGAGTGAGTGAGTGAGTGAGTGAGAGTGTGAGTGAGTGAGTGTATGAGTGAGTGAGTGAGTGAGTGTGTGAGTGGGTGAGTGTGTGATTGAGTGTGTGAGTGTGTGAGTGAGTGAGTGTGTGAGTGAGTGACTGAGTGATTGTCCGAGTGAGTGACTGAGTGAGTGAGTGAGTGAGTGTATGAGTGAGTGAGTGTATGAGTGAGTGAGAGTGTGAGTGAGTGAGTGAGAGTGTGAGTGAGTGAGTGAGTGTATGAGTGAGTGGGTGAGTGAGTGAGTGAGTGTGTGAGTGAGTGAGTGTGTGAGTGTGTGAGTGGGTGAGTGTATGAGTGAGTGAGTGTATGAGTGTGTGAGTGTGTGAGTGAGTGAGTGAGTGTATGAGTGAGTGAGTGAGTGTATGAGTGAGTGAGTGAGTGAGTGAGTGTATGAGTGAGTGAGTGAGTGAGTGAGTGAGTGTGTGAGTGAGTGAGTGTATGAGTGAGTGAGTGAGTGAGTGAGTGAGTGAGTGAGTGTATGAGTGAGTGTGTGAGTGTGTGAGTGAGTGTGTGAGTGTGTGAGTGAGTGAGTGAGTGTATGAGTGAGTGAGTGTATGAGTGAGTGAGTGTATGAGTGAGTGAGTGTGTGAGTGAGTGAGTGAGTGTATGAGTGAGTGAGTGTGTGAGTGAGTGAGTGAGTGTATGAGTGAGTGAGTGTATGAGTGAGTGAGTGTATGAGTGAGTGTATGAGTGAGTGTATGAGTGAGTGAATGAGTGAGTGAGTGTATGAGTGAGTGAGTGTATGAGTGAGTGTATGAGTGAGTGTATGAGTGAGTGAGTGTATGAGTGAGTGTATGAGTGAGTGTATGAGTGAGTGAATGAGTGAGTGTGTGAGTGAGTGAGTGTATGAGTGAGTGTGTGAGTGAGTGAGTGAGTGAGTGTATGAGTGAGTGAGTGTATGAGTGAGTGAGTGTATGAGTGAGTGAGTGTATGAGTGAGTGTGTGAGTGAGTGAGTGTGTGAGTGAGTGAGTGTATGAGTGAGTGACTGAGTGACTGAGTGAGTGTATGAGTGACTGAGTGAGTGTATGAGTGAGTGAGTGTGTGAGTGAGTGAGTGAGTGTATGAGTGAGTGAGTGTATGAGTGACTGAGTGAGTGTATGAGTGAGTGAGTGTGTGAGTGAGTGAGTGAGTGTATGAGTGAGTGAGTGTATGAGTGAGTGAGTGTATGAGTGAGTGAGTGTATGAGTGAGTGAGTGTATGAGTGAGTGAGTAACTGAGTGAGTGTATGAGTGAGTGAGTGTATGAGTGAGTGACTGAGTGACTAACTGACTGACTAACCGACTGACTGACTGACTAACTAACCGATTGCACCACCACCACCACAGGTCTACAAAAGTGCCAGCAAGCGAAAGTCGCACATCCTCAAGAACCACCCGGGCTACGACCTCCCGCCCAGCATCCGCAAGCTTCGCCTCGGGCTCACCGGGCTGGGCGGTGGTGCCGGGCTCCCGGGCTGTGTCACAGGCAGTGGCGGCGGTGATGCAGAGGCGCTGCTGTGCACACACACGCAGCTCACCGGGACAGTAGCAAGCGCGCCCGTGTGTTGCCCGCACTGCAGCAAGCAGTACAGCAGCAAGGTTAGTGGTGGTGGTGGTGCAGTCAGTCAGTCACTCACTCACACAGTCACTCAGTCAGTCACTCAGTCACTCAGTCAGTCACACACTCACACACTCACACACTCACTCACACAGTCACTCAGTCACTCAGTCAGTCACTCACTCACTCACTCATACACTCAGTCAGTCAGTCAGTCACTCACTCACTCAGTCACACACTCACTCACACACTCACACACTCACTCACACACTCACACACTCACTCACTCAGTCACTCAGTCACTCACACACTCACTCACACACTCACTCACTCACACACTCACTCACACACTCACACACACTCACTCACACACTCACTCACACACTCACACACTCACTCACACACTCACACACTCACTCACACACTCACTCACACACACTCACACACACGCAGCTCACCCGGACAGTAGCAAGTGCGCCCGTGTGTTGCCCACACTGCAGCAAGCAGTACAGCAGCAAGGTTAGTGGTGGTGGTGGTGCAGTCAGTCAGTCAGTTAGTCAGTCAGTTAGTCAGTCAGTCAGTCACTCAGTCAGTCACTCACACACTCAGTCACTCAGTCAGTCACTCACTCACTCACTCATACACTCAGTCAGTCAGTCACTCACTCACTCACACACTCACACACTTAGTCAGTCAGTCAGTCACTCACACACTCACACACTCAGTCACTCAGTCAGTCACTCACACACTCACACACTCACACACTCAGTCACTCAGTCACTCACTCACACACTCACACACTCACTCATACACTCATTCACTCAGTCACACACTCACTCACTCACTCACACACTCACTCACACACACTCACACACACGCAGCTCACCCGGACAGTAGCAAGTGCGCCCGTGTGTTGCCCGCACTGCAGCAAGCAGTACAGCAGCAAGGTTAGTGGTGGTGGTGGTGGTGGTGCAGTCAGTCAGTCACTCGGACACTCAGTCAGTCAGTTAGTTAGTCAGTCAGTCAGTCACTCACACAGTCACTCAGTCAGTCACTCAGTCACTCAGTCAGTCACACACTCACACACTCACACACTCACTCACACAGTCACTCAGTCACTCAGTCAGTCACTCACTCACTCACTCATACACTCAGTCAGTCAGTCAGTCACTCACTCACTCAGTCACACACTCACACACTCACTCACTCACACACTCACACACTCACTCACTCACTCACACACTCACTCACTCACACACTCACACACTCACTCACTCACACACTCACACACTCACTCAGTCACTCACTCATACACTCACACACTCACTCACTCACTCACACACTCACTCACTCACTCACACACTCACTCACTCACTCACACACTCACACACTCACTCACACACTCACTCAGTCACTCACTCACTCATACACTCACTCACTCACACACTCACTCACACACTCACTCACTCACACACTCACTCACTCACTCACACACTCACTCACTCACACACTCACCCACTCACTCACACACTCACTCACTCACTCATACACTCACTCATTCACTCAGTCACTCACTCACTCACTCACTCACTCACACACTCACTCACTCACTCACTCACACACTCACTCACTCACTCACTCACTCACACACTCACTCACTCACTCATACACTCACTCATTCACTCAGTCACTCACTCAATCATACACTCACTCATTCACTCAATCACACACTCACTCACTCAGTCACTCACTCACTCACTCACTCACTCACTCACTCACACACTCACTCAGTCACTCACTCACTCATACACTCACTCACTCACACACTCACTCACTCACTCATACACTCACTCATTCACTCAATCACACACTCACTCACTCACTCATACACTCACTCATTCACTCAGTCACTCACTCACTCATACACTCACTCACTCACACACTCACTCACTCACTCACACACTCACTCACTCACTCATACACTCACTCATTCACTCAGTCACTCACTCACTCACTCACTCATACACTCACTCACACACTCACTCACACACTCACTCACTCACACACTCACTCACTCACTCACACACTCACTCACACACTCACTCACTCACACACTCACTCACTCACACACTCACTCACTCACACACTCACTCACTCACACACTCACTCATACACTCACTCACACACTCACTCACTCATACACTCACTCACACACTCACTCACACACTCACTAACTCACTCACACACTCACTCACACACTCACTCATACACTCACTCACTCATACACTCATACACTCACTCACTCACTCACTCACACACTCACTCACACACTCACTCATACACTCACTCACTCATACACTCACTCACTCACACACTCACTCACTCACTCACTCACTCACACACTCACTCACTCACTCACACACTCACTCACTCAGCCACTCACTCACTCACACACTCACTCACTCACTCACACACTCACTCACTCATACACTCATTCACTCACTCACTCATTCACTCACTCACTCACACACTCACTCACTCACTCACTCATACACTCACTCACACACTCACTCACTCACTCATACACTCACTCACTCATACACTCACTCACTCACTCACTCACACACTCACTCACACACTCACTCACTCACACACTCACTCACTCACTCACACACTCACTCACTCATACACTCACTCACACACTCACTCACTCACTCATTCACTCACTCACTCATACACTCACTCACTCACTCACACACTCACTCACTCACTCACTCATACACTCACACACACACTCACTCACTCACTCACTCACACACTCACTCACTCAATCATACACTCACTCACTCATACACTCACACACACACTCACTCACTCACTCACACACTCACTCACTCACTCATACACTCACTCACACACTCACTCACTCACACACTCACTCATTCACTCAATCACACACTCACTCACACACTCACCCACTCACTCACACACTCACTCACTCACTCACTCATACACTCACTCACTCACTCACACACTCACTCATTCACTCAATCACACACTCACTCACACACTCACCCACTCACTCACACACTCACTCACTCACTCATACACTCACTCATTCACTCAGTCACTCACTCACTCATACACTCACTCACTCACTCACACACTCACTCACTCACTCACACACTCACTCACACACTCACTCACTCACACACTCACTCACTCACTCACACACTCACTCACTCACTCACTCACTCACACACTCACTCACTCACTCATACACTCACTCATTCACTCAGTTACTCACTCAATCATACACTCACTCATTCACTCACTCACACACTCACTCACTCACACACTCACTCACTCACTCACACACTCACTCATACACTCACTCATACACTCACTCACTCACACACTCACTCACTCCGTGTCTCTCTCCCCGTGTCTCTCTCCCCGTGTCTCTCCCCGTGTCTCTCTCTCCCCGTGTCTCTCCCCCCCCCCCGTGTCTCTCTCCGTGTGTCTCTCTCCCCGTGTCTCTCTCCCCGTGTCTCTCTCCCCGTGTCTCTCTCCCCGTGTCTCTCTCCCCGTGTCTCTCTCCCCGTGTCTCTCTCCCCGTGTCTCTCTCCCCGTGTCTCTCTCCCCGTGTCTCTCTCCCCGTGTCTCTCTCCCCGTGTCTCTCTCCCCGTGTCTCTCCCCGTGTCTCTCTCTCCCCGTGTCTCTCTCCCCGTGTCTCTCTCCCCGTGTCTCTCTCCCCGTGTCTCTCCCCGTGTCTCTCTCCCCCCGTGTCTCTCCCCCCCCCCCGTGTCTCTCCCCCCGTGTCTCTCTCCCCGTGTCTCTCTCCCCGTGTCTCTCCCCCCGTGTCTCTCTCCCCGCAGGCCAAGATGGTCCAGCACATCCGCAAGAAGCATACGGAGCAGCTGCTGCTAATGCAGCAGCAGCAGCAGCAGCAGCTGCATCACAGCCCAGCGACCACCACCACCACCACCACCACCACCAGTACCACCACCACCACCACCAGCACCACCAGCACAACTTGCAGCAGCAGCAGCAGCATCAGCAGCAGCAGCAGCAGCAGGTGGGAGCGGCCACAACGACAGGTTCAAGCGCGGCCATTGAGGCGAACGAAGAGGTGAAGGGGCGGACGTCGTGCAACGCGCGGAGACACGCGGAGACACGCAGAGAGACACGGGGAGAGAGACACGGGGAGAGAGACACGGGGAGAGAGACACGGGGAGAGAGACACGGGGGGAGAGACACGGAGAGAGAGACACGGAGAGACGGAGAGACACGCTGAGAGACGCAGAGACACGCGGAGACACGCAGAGACACACAGACACACACACACACGCAGAGACACACAGAGACATGGAGACACGCAGAGACACACGCAGAGACACGCGGAGACACGGAGACACACAGAGACACACAGAGACACACAGACAGACACACAGACAGACACACACAGACACATAAAGACACACACACAGACACACACACACAGACACACACAGACACACACACATATACTCTCTCTCTCTCTCCCCGTGTCTCTCTCCCCGTGTCTCTCTCCCCGTGTCTCTCTCCCCGTGTCTCTCTCCCCGTGTCTCTCCCCCCGTGTCTCTCTCCCCGTGTCTCTCTCCCCGTGTCTCTCTCCCCGTGTCTCTCTCCCCGTGTCTCTCTCCCCGTGTCTCTCCCCCCGTGTCTCTCTCTCCCCGTGTCTCTCTCCCCGTGTCTCTCTCCCCGTGTCTCCCCCGTGTCTCCCCCGTGTCTCCCCGTGTCTCACCGTGTCTCACCGTGTCTCTGTCCGCGTGTCTCTCCCCGTGTCTCACCGTGTCTCACCGTGTCTCTCCGTGTCTCTCTCCCCGTGGCTCTCTCCCCGTGTCTCTCTCCCCGTGTCTCTCTCCCCGTGTCTCACCGTGTCTCACCGTGTCTCCCCCCGTGTCTCTGTCCGCGTGTCTCTCTCTCCCCGTGTCTCTCTCCGCGTGTCTCTCTCTGTCCCCGTGTCTCTCCCCGTGTCTCCCCGTGTCTCACCGTGTCTCTCTCCGCGTGTCTCTCTCCCCGTGTCTCCCTGTGTCTCACCGTGTCTCACCGTGTCTCTCTCCCCGTTTCTCTCTCCGCGTGTCTCTCTCCCCGTGTCTCCCCGTGTCTCTCTCCCCGTGTCTCTCCCCGTGTCTCCCCGTGTCTCTGTCCGCGTGTCTCTGTCCGCGTGTCTCAGTGCGTGCGAGCGGAGCGCGTTCGTACGATGCTCACATTCACCGCCATCGACAGCTCCAGCCCCAACCACCATCACAACCACGACGACTCCATGCAGGTCAGAGGACACTCACTCTCTCACTCACTCAGTCACTCACTCACTCAGTCACTCACTCACTCAGTCACTCAGTCACTCACTCACCCACCCACTCACTCACTCAGCCACTCACTCACTCACTCTCTCACTCACTCACTCAGTCACTCACTCACTCAGTCACTCACTCAGTCAGCCACTCACTCACTCACTCACTCACCCACCCACTCACTCACTCAGCCACTCACTCACTCTCTCACTCACTCAGTCACTCACTCACTCAGTCACTCACTCACTCAGCCACTCACTCACTCACACACTCACTCACTCAGTCACTCACTCACTCACTCAGTCACTCTCTCACTCAGTCACTCACTCACTCAGTCACTCACTCACCCACCCACTCACTCAGTCACTCACTCAGTCACTCACTCACTCACTCACACTCACACACTCACTCATACACTCACTCACTCATACACTCACTCATACACTCATACACACACTCATACACTCACTCACTCACTCATACACTCACTCACTCATACACTCACTCACTCACACACTCACTCATACACTCACTCACTCACTCATACACTCACTCACTCACACACTCACTCACTCATACACTCACTCACTCAGTCACTCACTCACTCACTCAGTCACTCAGTCACTCAGTCACTCACTCACACACTCACTCACTCACTCACCCACTCACCCACTCACTCACTCACTCACACACTCACTCACTCACTCACTCACTCACACACTCACTCACTCACTCACACACTCACTCACTCACTCACCCACTCACCCACTCACTCACTCACTCACACACTCACTCACTCACACACTCACTCACTCACACACTCACCCACTCACTCACTCACTCACTCACACACTCACTCACTCACTCAGTCACTCACACACTCACTCACTCACACACTCACTCACTCATACACTCACTCACTCACTCAGTCACTCACTCAGTCACTCAGTCACTCAGTCACTCACTCACTCACTCACTCACCCACTCACTCACTCACACACTCACTCACTCACTCAGTCACTCACTCACTCACTCACACACTCACTCACTCACACACTCACTCACTCACCCACTCACCCACTCACTCACACACTCACTCACTCACTCACTCACACACTCACTCACTCACACACTCACCCACTCACTCACTCACTCACACACTCACTCACTCACTCAGTCACTCACACACTCACTCACTCACTCATACACTCACTCATTCACTCAGTCACTCACTCACACACTCACTCACTCACTCAGTCACTCACACACTCACTCACTCACTCAGTCACTCTCCAGCCCCAACCACCATCACCACCACGACGACTCCATGCAGGTCAGAGGACACTCACTCACTCACTCAGTCACTCACTCACTCAGTCACTCACTCACTCACTCATACACTCACTCAGTCACTCACTCACTCACTCACTCACTCACTCTCTCACTCACTCACTCATACACTCACTCACTCACTCACACACTCACACACTCACTCACACACTCACTCACTCACTCAGTCACTCACTCACTCACTCAGTCACTCACTCACTCAGTCACTCACTCACACACTCACTCACTCACTCAGTCACTCAGTCACTCTCTCACTCACTCACTCATACACTCACTCACTCAGTCACTCACTCAGTCAGCCACTCACTCACTCACCCACCCACTCACTCACTCAGCCACTCACTCACTCTCTCACTCACTCAGTCACTCACTCACTCAGTCACTCACTCATACACTCACTCAGTCACTCAGTCACTCACACACTCACACACTCACTCACTCAGTCACTCAGTCACTCACACACTCACACACTCACTCACTCACTCATACACTCACTCAGTCACTCATACACTCACTCACTCATACACTCACTCACTCTTTCACTCACACTCACTCACTCATACACTCACTCACTCACTCTCTCTCACTCACTCACTCACACACTCACTCACACACTCTCTCACTCACTCTGTCTCTCACTCTCTCACTCTACGGAACGTAGAAGCTTCTCCCGTAGCTGGACGCTGCCAATAACCTGCAGGCCTTGCTGAGGCCTTGCTGAGGCCTTGCTGAGGCCTGGCTGAGGCCTTGCTGAGGCCTTGCTGAGGCCTTGCTGAGGCCTGGCTGAGGCCTTGCTGAGGCCTTGCTGAGGCCTTGCTGAGGCCTTGCTGAGGCCTGGCTGAGGCCTGGCTGAGGCCTTGCTGAGGCCTTGCTGAGGCCTTGCTGAGGCCTTGCTGAGGCCTTGCTGAGGCCTTGCTGAGGCCTTGCTGAGGCCTTGCTGAGGCCTGGCTGAGGCCTTGCTGAGGCCTTGCTGAGGCCTTGCTGAGGCCTTGCTGAGGCCTTGCTGAGGCCTTGCTGAGGCCTGGCTGAGGCCTTGCTGAGGCCTTGCTGAGGCCTTGCTGAGGCCTTGCTGAGGCCTGGCTGAGGCCTGGCTGAGGCCTTGCTGAGGCCTGGCTGAGGCCTTGCTGAGGCCTTGCTGAGGCCTTGCTGAGGCCTTGCTGAGGCCTGGCTGAGGCCTTGCTGAGGCCTTGCTGAGGCCTTGCTGAGGCCTTGCTGAGGCCTGGCTGAGGCCTTGCTGAGGCCTTGCTGAGGCCTTGCTGAGGCCTGGCTGAGGCCTTGCTGAGGCCTTGCTGAGGCCTTGCTGAGGCCTTGCTGAGGCCTTGCTGATGCCTGGCTGAGGCCTTGCTGAGGCCTTGCTGAGGCCTTGCTGAGGCCTTGCTGAGGCCTGGCTGAGGCCTTGCTGAGGCCTGGCTGAGGCCTTGCTGAGGCCTGGCTGAAGCCTGGCTGAGGCCTTGCTGAGGCCTTGCTGAGGCCTTGCTGAGGCCTTGCTGAGGCCTTGCTGAGGCCTTGCTGAGGCCTGGCTGAAGCCTGGCTGAGGCCTTGCTGAGGCCTTGCTGAGGCCTGGCTGAGGCCTGGCTGAGGCCTGGCTGAGGCCTTGCTGAGGCCTTGCTGAGGCCTTGCTGAGGCCTTGCTGAGGCCTGGCTGAGGCCTTGCTGAGGCCTGGCTGAGGCCTTGCTGAGGCCTTGCTGAGGCCTTGCTGAGGCCTTGCTGAGGCCTGGCTGAGGCCTTGCTGAGGCCTTGCTGAGGCCTTGCTGAGGCCTGGCTGAGGCCTTGCTGAGGCCTGGCTGAAGCCTGGCTGAGGCCTTGCTGAGGCCTTGCTGAGGCCTTGCTGAGGCCTTGCTGAGGCCTTGCTGAGGCCTGGCTGAAGCCTGGCTGAGGCCTTGCTGAGGCCTTGCTGAGGCCTGGCTGAGGCCTGGCTGAGGCCTTGCTGAGGCCTTGCTGAGGCCTTGCTGAGGCCTTGCTGAGGCCTGGCTGAAGCCTGGCTGAGGCCTTGCTGAGGCCTTGCTGAGGCCTGGCTGAGGCCTGGCTGAGGCCTGGCTGAGGCCTTGCTGAGGCCTTGCTGAGGCCTTGCTGAGGCCTGGCTGAAGCCTGGCTGAGGCCTTGCTGAGGCCTTGCTGAGGCCTTGCTGAGGCCTGGCTGAGGCCTTGCTGAGGCCTTGCTGAGGCCTTGCTGAGGCCTTGCTGAGGCCTGGCTGAAGCCTGGCTGAGGCCTTGCTGAGGCCTTGCTGAGGCCTGGCTGAGGCCTTGCTGAGGCCTTGCTGAGGCCTTGCTGAGGCCTTGCTGAGGCCTTGCTGAGGCCTGGCTGAGGCCTTGCTGAGGCCTTGCTGAGGCCTGGCTGAGGCCTGGCTGAGGCCTTGCTGAGGCCTTGCTGAGGCCTGGCTGAGGCCTTGCTGAGGCCTTGCTGAGGCCTTGCTGAGGCCTGGCTGAGGCCTTGCTGAGGCCTTGCTGAGGCCTTGCTGAGGCCTTGCTGAGGCCTGGCTGAGGCCTTGCTGAGGCCTGGCTGAGGCCTTGCTGAGGCCTTGCTGAGGCCTGGCTGAGGCCTTGCTGAGGCCTGGCTGAGGCCTGGCTGAGGCCTTGCTGAGGCCTTGCTGAGGCCTTGCTGAGGCCTTGCTGAGGCCTTGCTGAGGCCTGGCTGAGGCCTGGCTGAGGCCTGGCTGAGGCCTTGCTGAGGCCTTGCTGAGGCCTTGCTGAGGCCTTGCTGAGGCCTGGCTGAGGCCTTGCTGAGGCCTTGCTGAGGCCTGGCTGAGGCCTTGCTGAGGCCTTGCTGAGGCCTTGCTGAGGCCTGGCTGAGGCCTTGCTGAGGCCTGGCTGAGGCCTTGCTGAGGCCTTGCTGAGGCCTTGCTGAGGCCTGGCTGAGGCCTGGCTGAGGCCTTGCTAAGGCCTTGCTGAGGCCTGGCTGAGGCCTTGCTGAGGCCTGGCTGAGGCCTGGCTGAGGCCTTGCTGAGGCCTTGCTGAGGCCTTGCTGAGGCCTGGCTGAGGCCTTGCTGAGGCCTTGCTGAGGCCTTGCTGAGGCCTTGCTGAGGCCTTGCTGAGGCCTGGCTGAGGCCTGGCTGAGGCCTTGCTGAGGCCTTGCTGAGGCCTGGCTGAGGCCTGGCTGAGGCCTTGCTGAGGCCTGGCTGAGGCCTGGCTGAGGCCTGGCTGAGGCCTGGCTGAGGCCTTGCTGAGGCCTGGCTGAGGCCTGGCTGAAGCCTTGCTGAGGCCTGGCTGAGGCCTTGCTGAGGCCTTGCTGAGGCCTTGCTGAGGCCTTGCTGAGGCCTGGCTGAGGCCTGGCTGAGGCCTGGCTGAGGCCTCGCTGAGGCCTGGCTGAAGCCTGGCTGAGGTCTGGCTGAGGCCTGGCTGAGGCCTGGCTGAGGCCTGGCTGAGGCCTTGCTGAGGCCTGGCTGAAGCCTGGCTGAGGCCTTGCTGAGGCCTTGCTGAGGCCTTGCTGAGGCCTGGCTGAGGCCTTGCTGAGGCCTTGCTGAGGCCTTGCTGAGGCCTTGCTGAGGCCTGGCTGAAGCCTGGCTGAGGCCTTGCTGAGGCCTTGCTGAGGCCTGGCTGAGGCCTTGCTGAGGCCTTGCTGAGGCCTTGCTGAGGCCTTGCTGAGGCCTTGCTGAGGCCTGGCTGAGGCCTTGCTGAGGCCTTGCTGAGGCCTGGCTGAGGCCTGGCTGAGGCCTTGCTGAGGCCTTGCTGAGGCCTGGCTGAGGCCTTGCTGAGGCCTTGCTGAGGCCTTGCTGAGGCCTGGCTGAGGCCTTGCTGAGGCCTTGCTGAGGCCTTGCTGAGGCCTTGCTGAGGCCTGGCTGAGGCCTTGCTGAGGCCTGGCTGAGGCCTTGCTGAGGCCTTGCTGAGGCCTGGCTGAGGCCTTGCTGAGGCCTGGCTGAGGCCTGGCTGAGGCCTTGCTGAGGCCTTGCTGAGGCCTTGCTGAGGCCTTGCTGAGGCCTTGCTGAGGCCTGGCTGAGGCCTGGCTGAGGCCTGGCTGAGGCCTTGCTGAGGCCTTGCTGAGGCCTTGCTGAGGCCTTGCTGAGGCCTGGCTGAGGCCTTGCTGAGGCCTTGCTGAGGCCTGGCTGAGGCCTTGCTGAGGCCTTGCTGAGGCCTTGCTGAGGCCTGGCTGAGGCCTTGCTGAGGCCTGGCTGAGGCCTTGCTGAGGCCTTGCTGAGGCCTTGCTGAGGCCTGGCTGAGGCCTGGCTGAGGCCTTGCTAAGGCCTTGCTGAGGCCTGGCTGAGGCCTTGCTGAGGCCTGGCTGAGGCCTGGCTGAGGCCTTGCTGAGGCCTTGCTGAGGCCTTGCTGAGGCCTGGCTGAGGCCTTGCTGAGGCCTTGCTGAGGCCTTGCTGAGGCCTTGCTGAGGCCTTGCTGAGGCCTGGCTGAGGCCTGGCTGAGGCCTTGCTGAGGCCTTGCTGAGGCCTGGCTGAGGCCTGGCTGAGGCCTTGCTGAGGCCTGGCTGAGGCCTGGCTGAGGCCTGGCTGAGGCCTGGCTGAGGCCTTGCTGAGGCCTGGCTGAGGCCTGGCTGAAGCCTTGCTGAGGCCTGGCTGAGGCCTTGCTGAGGCCTTGCTGAGGCCTTGCTGAGGCCTTGCTGAGGCCTGGCTGAGGCCTGGCTGAGGCCTGGCTGAGGCCTCGCTGAGGCCTGGCTGAAGCCTGGCTGAGGTCTGGCTGAGGCCTGGCTGAGGCCTGGCTGAGGCCTGGCTGAGGCCTTGCTGAGGCCTGGCTGAGGCCTGGCTGAAGCCGGGCTGAGGCCTTGCTGAGGCCTTGCTGAGGCCTGGCTGAGGCCTGGCTGAGGCCTGGCTGAAGCCTGGCTGAGGCCTGGCTGAGGCCTGGCTGAGGCCTGGCTGAGGCCTGGCTGAAGCCTGGCTGAAGCCTGGCTGAGGCCTTGCTGAGGCCTGGCTGAGGCCTGGCTGAGGCCTGGCTGAGGCCTGGCTGAAGCCTGGCTGAGGCCTGGCTGAGGCCTGGCTGAGGCCTGGCTGAGGCCTGGCTGAAGCCTGGCTGAGGCCTGGCTGAGGCCTGGCTGAGGCCTGGCTGAGGCCTGGCTGAGGCCTAGCTGAGGCCTGGCTGAAGCCTGGCTGAGGCCTGGCTGAGGCCTGGCTGAGGCCTGGCTGAAGCCTGGCTGAGGCCTGGCTGAGGCCTGGCTGAGGCCTGGTTGAGGCCTGGCTGAATCCTGGCTGAGGCCTGGCTGAGGCCTGGCTGAAGCCTGGCTGAGGCCTGGCTGAAGCCTGGCTGAGGCCTGGCTGAGGCCTTGCTGAGGCCTCGCTGAGGCCTGGCTGAGGCCTGGCTGAAGCCTGGCTGAGGCCTGGCTGAAGCCTGGCTGAGGCCTGGCTGAAGCCTGGCTGAGGCCTGGCTGAAGCCTGGCTGAGGCCTGGCTGAAGCCTGGCTGAGGCCTGGCTGAGGCCTGGCTGAAGCCTGGCTGAGGCCTGGCTGAAGCCTGGCTGAGGCCTGGCTGAGGCCTGGCTGAAGCCTGGCTGAGGCCTTGCTGAGGCCTGGCTGAGGCCTGGCTGAAGCCTGGCTGAGGCCTGGCTGAGGCCTGGCTGAAGCCTGGCTGAGGCCTGGCTGAAGCCTGGCTGAGGCCTGGCTGAGGCCTGGCTGAAGCCTGGCTGAGGCCTGGCTGAAGCCTGGCTGAGGCCTGGCTGAGGCCTTGCTGAGGCCTGGCTGAGGCCTGGCTGAAGCCTGGCTGAGGCCTTGCTGAGGCCTGGCTGAGGCCTGGCTGAAGCCTGGCTGAGGCCTGGCTGAGGCCTGGCTGAAGCCTGGCTGAGGCCTGGCTGAGGCCTGGCTGAGGCCTAGCTGAGGCCTGGCTGAGGCCTGGCTGAGGCCTGGCTGAGGCCTGGCTGAGACCTGGCTGAGGCCTGTCTCCCCACCACTCTCCCCCACTCCCCCCACCACTCCCCCACCACCCCCCCCTCTCTCCACCCCCCCCCTCTCCTCCCCCCACCCCCACCACCACCCCCCACCCCCCCCCCCAGGCCGCTGACCTCCTGACCCAGGCGATGAGTTAACCTCCCCCCCCCACCCACTCTCTCCCTCCCCGGCCGCTGACCTACTGACCCATGAACTCCCCCCCCCCCACTCGTCCCCCCCCCACCCCCCCCCCCTCTCTCCCCCCACCCCCCCCCCACCCCCTCCCCCCAGGCCGCTGACCTCTTGACCCAGGCGATGAGTGAGCTGTCCCAGTCGCTGGCGGGCGACTTCCGCCCCGGGGGTCACGGAGAGTTCCAGCGCGTCCAGTTCCTCCCCGTCGCCTCCCACGCCGCCCCCACCCCCTCCCCCTCCTCCTCCGTGGTCGCCGTGGCGACCGGGGGGAGGGGCCGGCGGGGGAGGGGGGAGGAGGAGGGGGGGGAGGGGGAGGGGGGGGGAGGAGGGGGAGGGGGTCGTGGTGGATGCGAGGAGTGTCCAGTTCATTGAACAGCAGCAGCAGCAGCACATTCAGCTGCAGGTGGTGCAGGTACGTGGGGGGAGACGCGGGGAGACACGGGGAGACGCGGGGAGACACGGGGAGACACGGAGAGACATGGGGGGACACGGGGAGACACGGGGAGAGACACGGAGAGACATGGGGGGACACGGGGGAGACACGGGGGGAGATGGGGGGAGAGACGGGGAGACACCGGGAGACACGGAGAGACACGGGGAGAGAGAGAGACACGGGGGGACAGACACGGGGAGAGACACGGAGAGACACGGGGAGAGAGACACGGGGGGACAGACACGGGGAGAGAGAGAGACACGGGGGGACAGACACGGGGAGAGACACGGAGAGACATGGGGAGAGACGGGGGGAGAGACACGGGGAGAGAGAGACACGGGGAGAGAGACACGGAGAGAGACGGGGAGGGAGATACGGAGAGAGACACGGGGGGAGACACGGAGAGAGACACGGGGAGAGACACGGGGAGAGACACGGGGAGAGAGACACGGGGAGACACAGGGGGAGACACGGGGAGAGAGACACGGGGAGACACAGGGGGAGACACGGGGAGAGAGACACGGGGAGACACAGGGGGAGACACGGGGAGAGAGACACGGGAAGACACAGGGGGAGACACGGGGAGAGAGACACGAGGAGACACAGGGGGAGACACGGGGAGAGAGACACGGGGAGATACAGGGGGAGACACGGGGAGAGAGACACGGGGAGACACAGGGGGAGACACGGGGAGAGAGACACGGGGAGACACAGGGGGAGACACGGGGAGAGAGACACGGGGAGACACAGGGGGAGACACGGGGAGAGACACGGGGAGAGAGAGACACGGGGGGAGACACGGGGAGAGAGAGACACGGGGGGAGACACGGGGAGAGAGAGACACGGGGGGAGACACGGGGAGAGAGAGACACGGGGGGAGACACGGGGAGAGAGAGACACGGGGGGAGACACGGGGAGAGAGAGACACGGGGGGAGACACGGGGAGACGCGGGGAGACACACGGAGGGACATGGGGAGACACGGGGAGAGAGACACGGGGAGAGAGACACGGGGAGAGAGACACGGGGAGAAAGACACGGGGAGAGACACGGGGAGAGAGACACGGGGGAGCTTTGCCTGTATCTGTGCAACTGCACTTGCCCCTACAGCCCAGCTGGAGTCTACCTGGGGCACCTTTGTCTGTGCAACTGCACTTGCCCCTGCAGCCCAGCTGGAGGCTACCTGAGGCACCTTTGTCTGTGTCAGTGTGCAACTGCACTTGCCCCTGCAGCCCAGCTGGAGGCTACCTGGGGCACCTTTGTCTGTGTCAGTGTGTAGCTGCACTTGCCCCTGCAGCCCAGCTGGAGGCTACCTGGGGCACCTTTGTCTGTGTCAGTGTGCAACTGCACTTGCCCCTACAGCCCTGCTGGAGGCTACCTGGGGGAGCTTTGTCTGTGCAACTGCACTTGCCCCTGCATCCCTGCTGGAGGCTACCTGGGGCACCTTTGTCTGTGCAACTGCACTTGCCCCTGCAGCCCTGCTGGAGGCTACCTGGGGGACCTTTGTCTGTGCAACTGCACTTGCCCCTACAGCCCAGCTGGAGGCTACATGGGGCTCCTTTGTCTGTGTCAGTGTGCAACTGCACTTGCCCCTGCAGCCCAGCTGGAGGCTACCTGGGCCACCTTTGTCTGTGTCAGTGTGCAGCTGCACTTGCCCCTGCAGCCCTGCTGGAGGCTACCTGGGGCACCTTTGTCTGTGTCAGTGTGTAGCTGCACTTGCCCCTGCAGCCCAGCTGGAGGCTACCTGGGGCACCTTTGTCTGTGTCAGTGTGCAACTGCACTTGCCCCTGCAGCCCAGCTGGAGGCTACCTGGGGCACCTTTGTCTGTGTCAGTGTGCAACTGCACTTGCCCCTGCAGCCCAGCTGGAGGCTACCTGGGGCACCTTTGTCTGTGTCAGTGTGCAACTGCACTTGCCCCTGCAGCCCAGCTGGAGGCTACCTGGGGCACCTTTGTCTGTGTCAGTGTGCAACTGCACTTGCCCCTGCAGCCCAGCTGGAGGCTACCTGGGGCACCTTTGTCTGTGTCAGTGTGCAACTGCACTTGCCCCTGCAGCCCAGCTGGAGGCTACCTGGGGCACCTTTGTCTGTGTCAGTGTGCAACTGCACTTGCCCCTGCAGCCCAGCTGGAGGCTACCTGGGGCACCTTTGTCTGTGTCAGTGTGCAACTGCACTTGCCCCTGCAGCCCAGCTGGAGGCTACCTGGGGCACCTTTGTCTGTGTCAGTGTGCAACTGCACTTGCCCCTGCAGCCCAGCTGGAGGCTACCTGGGGCACCTTTGTCTGTGTCAGTGTGCAACTGCACTTGCCCCTGCAGCCCAGCTGGAGGCTACCTGGGGCACCTTTGTCTGTGTCAGTGTGCAACTGCACTTGCCCCTGCAGCCCTGCTGGAGGCTACCTGGGGCACCTTTGTCTGTGTCAGTGTGCAACTGCACTTGCCCCTGCAGCCCAGCTGGAGGCTACCTGGGGCACCTTTGTCTGTGTCAGTGTGCAACTGCACTTGCCCCTGCAGCCCAGCTGGAGGCTACCTGGGGCACCTTTGTCTGTGTCAGTGTGCAACTGCACTTGCCCCTGCAGCCCAGCTGGAGGCTACCTGGGGCACCTTTGTCTGTGTCAGTGTGCAACTGCACTTGCCCCTGCAGCCCTGCTGGAGGCTACCTGGGGCACCTTTGTCTGTGTCAGTGTGCAACTGCACTTGCCCCTGCAGCCCAGCTGGAGGCTACCTGGGGCACCTTTGTCTGTGTCAGTGTGCAACTGCACTTGCCCCTGCAGCCCAGCTGGAGGCTACCTGGGGCACCTTTGTCTGTGTCAGTGTGCAACTGCACTTGCCCCTGCAGCCCAGCTGGAGGCTACCTGGGGCACCTTTGTCTGTGTCAGTGTGCAACTGCACTTGCCCCTGCAGCCCAGCTGGAGGCTACCTGGGGCACCTTTGTCTGTGTCAGTGTGCAACTGCACTTGCCCCTGCAGCCCAGCTGGAGGCTACCTGGGGCACCTTTGTCTGTGTCAGTGTGTAGCGGCGTCGCCGAATCAGTCGACGGTGGATCTCAGCCAGATCCACGACTCTGAGGCCTTCACCCACATACTCACCCAGGTACTCAGGTACTCAGGTACTCACCACCCACATACTCACCCAGGTACTCAGGTACTCACCCAGGTACTCAGGTACTCAGGTACTCACTCACTCACTCAGGTACTCAGGTACTCAGGTACTCACCCAGGTACCCACATACTCACCCAGGTACTCAGGTACTCAGGTACTCACTCACTCACATACTCACCCAGGTACTCAGGTACTCAGGTACTCACCACCCACATACTCACCCAGGTACTCAGGTACTCACTCACTCACATACTCACCCAGGTACTCAGGTACTCACTCACATACTCACCCAGGTACTCAGGTACTCACTCACTCACTCACATACTCACCCAGGTACCCACATACTCACCCAGGTACTCAGGTACTCAGGTACTCACCCAGGTACTCAGGTACTCAGGTACTCACCACCCACATACTCACCCAGGTACTCAGGTACTCAGGTACTCACTCACTCACATACTCACCCAGGTACTCAGGTACTCAGGTAGTCACATACTCACCCACATACTCACCCAGGTACTCAGGTACTCACTCACCCACATACTCACCCAGGTACTCAGGTACTCAGGTAGTCACATACTCACCCACATACTCACCCAGGTACTCAGGTACTCAGGTACTCACCACCCACATACTCACCCAGGTACTCAGGTACTCAGGTACTCACCACCCACATACTCACCCAGGTACTCAGGTACTCACTCACTCACCCACATACTCACCCAGGTACTCAGGTACTCACTCACTCACATACTCACCCAGGTACTCAGGTACTCACCCAGGTACCCACATACTCACCCAGGTACTCAGGTACTCAGGTACTCACTCACCCACATACTCACCCAGGTACTCAGGTACTCAGGTACTCACCCAGGTACCCACATACTCACCCAGGTACTCACTCACATACTCACCCAGGTACTCAGGTACTCACCACCCACATACTCACCCAGGTACTCAGGTACTCAGGTACTCACCACCCACATACTCACCCAGGTACTCAGGTACTCACTCACTCACCCACATACTCACCCAGGTACTCAGGTACTCACTCACCCACATACTCACCCAGGTACTCAGGTACTCAGGTACTCACCCAGGTACCCACATACTCACCCAGGTACTCACTCACATACTCACCCAGGTACTCAGGTACTCATCACCCACATACTCACCCAGGTACTCAGGTACTCAGGTACTCACCACCCACATACTCACCCAGGTACTCAGGTACTCACTCACTCACCCACATACTCACCCAGGTACTCAGGTACTCACCACCCACATACTCACCCAGGTACTCAGGTACTCAGGTACTCACCACCCACATACTCACCCAGGTACTCAGGTACTCAGGTACTCACACAGGCACATACTCACCCAGGTACTCAGGTACTCAGGTACTCACTCACCCACATACTCACCCAGGTACTCAGGTACTCAGGTACTCAGGTACTCACTCACCCACATACTCACCCAGGTACTCAGGTACTCACCCAGGTACTCAGGTACTCACTCACTCACTCAGGTACTCAGGTACTCACTCACCCACATACTCACCCAGGTACTCAGGTACTCACCCAGGTACCCACATACTCACCCAGGTACTCAGGTACTCAGGTACTCACCACCCACATACTCACCCAGGTACTCAGGTACTCACTCACTCACTCAGGTACTCAGGTACTCAGGTACTCACTCACTCACTCACCCAGGTACTCAGGTACTCACTCACTCACTCAGGTACTCAGGTACTCACTCACCCACATACTCACTCAGGTACTCAGGTACTCACTCACCCACATACTCACCCAGGTACTCAGGTACTCAGGTACTCAGGTACTCATTCACCCACACTCACCCAGGTACTCAGGTACTCACCCAGGTACTCAGGTACTCACTCACTCACTCAGGTACTCAGGTACTCACTCACCCACATACTCACCCAGGTACTCAGGTACTCACCACCCACATACTCACCCAGGTACTCAGGTACTCACCACCCACATACTCACCCAGGTACTCAGGTACTCAGGTACTCAGGTACTCACCCACATACTCACCCAGGTACTCAGGTACTCAGGTACTCAGGTACTCACTCACCCACATACTCACCCAGGTACTCAGGTACTCAGGTACTCACTCACTCACATACTCACCCAGGTACTCAGGTACTCAGGTACTCACCACCCACATACTCACCCAGGTACTCAGGTACTCAGGTACTCAGGTACTCACCCACATACTCACCCAGGTACTCAGGTACTCAGGTACTCAGGTACTCACTCACATACTCACCCAGGTACTCAGGTACTCAGGTACTCAGGTACTCACTCACATACTCACCCAGGTACTCAGGTACTCAGGTACTCAGGTACTCACTCACCCACATACTCACCCAGGTACTCAGGTACTCAGGTACTCACTCACTCACATACTCACCCAGGTACTCAGGTACTCACCCAGGTACTCAGGTACTCAGGTACTCACCCAGGTACCCACATACTCACCCAGGTACTCAGGTACTCAGGTACTCACTCACTCACTCACCCAGGTACTCAGGTACTCACTCACCTCACCCACATACTCACCCAGGTACTCAGGTACTCAGGTACTCACTCACTCACCCAGGTACTCAGGTACTCACCCAGGTACTCAGGTACTCAGGTACTCACCCAGGTACCCACATACTCACCCAGGTACTCAGGTACTCAGGTACTCACTCACTCACCCAGGTACTCAGGTACTCAGGTACTCACTCACTCACCCACATACTCACCCAGGTACTCAGGTACTCAGGTACTCACTCACTCACATACTCACCCAGGTACTCAGGTACTCAGGTACTCACTCACTCACATACTCACCCAGGTACTCAGGTACTCACCCAGGTACTCAGGTACTCAGGTACTCACCCAGGTACCCACATACTCACCCAGGTACTCAGGTACTCAGGTACTCACTCACTCACCCACATACTCACCCAGGTACTCAGGTACTCAGGTACTCACCCAGGTACTCAGGTACTCACCCAGGTACTCAGGTACTCAGGTACTCACCCAGGTACCCACATACTCACCCAGGTACTCAGGTACTCACTCACTCACCCACATACTCACCCAGGTACTCAGGTACTCAGGTACTCACCCAGGTACCCACATACTCACCCAGGTACTCAGGTACTCACTCACTCACCCACATACTCACCCAGGTACTCAGGTACTCACTCACTCACCCACATACTCACCCAGATACTCAGGTACTCAGGTACTCACCCAGGTACCCACATACTCACCCCAGGTACTCACTCACTCACTCACATACTCACCCAGGTACTCAGGTACTCAGGTACTCACTCACTCAGGTACTCAGGTACTCATACAGGCACTCACTCAGGCAGGTACTCAGGTACTCACTCAGGTACTCAGGTACTCATACAGGCACTCACTCAGGCAGGTACTCAGGTACTCACTCACTCACCCACATACTCACCCAGGTACTCAGGTACTCAGGTACTCATACAGGCACTCACTCACCCCAGGTACTCAGGTACTCAGGTACTCACTCACTCACCCACATACTCACCCAGGTACTCAGGTACTCAGGTACTCACTCACTCACATACTCACCAAAGGTACTCAGGTACTCACCCAGGTACTCAGGTACTCAGGTACTCACTCACTCACCCACATACTCACCCAGGTACTCAGGTACTCACCCAGGTACCCACATACTCACCCAGGTACGCAGGTACTCAGGTACTCACCCAGGTACCCACATACTCACCCAGGTACTCAGGTACTCAGGTACTCAGGTACTCAGCTCACTCACTCACTCACATACTCACCCAGGTACTCAGGTACTCAGGTACTCACTCACTCAGGTACTCAGGTACTCATACAGGCACTCACTCAGGCAGGTACTCATGTACTCACTCACTCAGGTACTCAGGTACTCATACAGGCACTCACTCAGGCAGGTACTCAGGTACTCACTCACTCACCCACATACTCACCCAGGTACTCAGGTACTCAGGTACTCATACAGGCACTCACTCACCCAGGTACTCAGGTACTCAGGTACTCACCTCACTCACATACTCACCCAGGTACTCAGGTACTCACCCAGGTACTCAGGTACTCAGGTACTCACCCAGGTACCCACATACTCACCCAGGTACTCAGGTACTCAGGTACTCACTCACTCACCCAAGGTACTCAGGTACTCAGGTACTCACTCACTCACCCACATACTCACCCAGGTACTCAGGTACTCAGGTACTCACTCACTCACCCAGGTACTCAGGTACTCACCCAGGTACTCAGGTACTCAGGTACTCACCCAGGTACCCACATACTCACCCAGGTACTCAGGTACTCAGGTACTCACTCACTCACCCAGGTACTCAGGTACTCAGGTACTCACTCACCTCACCCACATACTCACCCAGGTACTCAGGTACTCAGGTACTCACTCACTCACATACTCACCCAGGTACTCAGGTACTCAGGTACTCACTCACTCACATACTCACCCCAGGTACTCAGGTACTCACCCAGGTACTCAGGTACTCAGGTACTCACCCAGGTACCCACATACTCACCCAGGTACTCAGGTACTCACTCACTCACCCACATACTCACCCAGGTACTCAGGTACTCAGGTACTCACCCAGGTACTCAGGTACTCACCCAGGTACTCAGGTACTCAGGTACTCACCCAGGTACCCACATACTCACCCAGGTACTCAGGTACTCACTCACTCACCCACATACTCACCCAGGTACTCAGGTACTCAGGTACTCACCCAGGTACCCACATACTCACCCAGGTACTCAGGTACTCACTCACTCACCCACATACTCACCCAGGTACTCAGGTACTCACTCACTCACCCACATACTCACCCAGATACTCAGGTACTCAGGTACTCACCCAGGTACCCACATACTCACCCAGGTACTCACTCACTCACTCACATACTCACCCAGGTACTCAGGTACTCAGGTACTCACTCACTCAGGTACTCAGGTACTCATACAGGCACTCACTCAGGCAGGTACTCAGGTACTCATTCAGGTACTCAGGTACTCATACAGGCACTCACTCAGGCAGGTACTCAGGTACTCACTCACTCACCCACATACTCACCCAGGTACTCAGGTACTCAGGTACTCATACAGGCACCTCACTCACCCAGGTACTCAGGTACTCAGGTACTCACTCACTCACCCACATACTCACCCAGGTACTCAGGTACTCAGGTACTCACTCACTCACATACTCACCAAAGGTACTCAGGTACTCACCCAGGTACTCAGGTACTCAGGTACTCACTCACTCACCCACATACTCACCCAGGTACTCAGGTACTCACCCAGGTACCCACATACTCACCCAGGTACGCAGGTACTCAGGTACTCACCCAGGTACCCACATACTCACCCAGGTACTCAGGTACTCAGGTACTCAGGTACTCACTCACTCACCTCACATACTCACCCAGGTACTCAGGTACTCAGGTACTCACTCACTCAGGTACTCAGGTACTCATACAGGCACTCACTCAGGCAGGTACTCATGTACTCACTCACTCAGGTACTCAGGTACTCATACAGGCACTCACTCAGGCAGGTACTCAGGTACTCACTCACTCACCCACATACTCACCCAGGTACTCAGGTACTCAGGTACTCATACAGGCACTCACTCACCCAGGTACTCAGGTACTCAGGTACTCACTCACTCACCCACATACTCACCCAGGTACTCAGGTACTCAGGTACTCACCCAGGTACCCACATACTCACCCAGGTACGCAGGTACTCAGGTACTCACCCAGGTACCCACATACTCACCCAGGTACTCAGGTACTCAGGTACTCAGGTACTCACTCACTCACATACTCACCCAGGTACTCAGGTACTCAGGTACTCACTCACTCAGGTACTCAGGTACTCATACAGGCACTCACTCAGGCAGGTACTCAGGTACTCACTCACTCAGGTACTCAGGTACTCATACAGGCACTCACTCAGGCAGGTACTCAGGTACTCAGGCACTCACTCACATACTCACCCAGGTACTCAGGTACTCACTCACTCACTCAGGTACTCATACAGGCACTCACTCAGGTACTCAGGTACTCATACAGGCACATACTCACCCAGGTACTCAGGTACTCACTCACTCACTCACATACTCACCCACATACTCACCCCAGGTACTCAGGTACTCAGGTGCTCAGGTACTCACTCACTCAGGTACTCACCCAGGTACTCAGGTACTCAGGTACTCACTCACTCAGGTACTCACCCACATACTCACCCAGGTACTCAGGTACTCAGGTACTCATACAGGCACATACTCACCCAGGTACTCAGGTACTCATACAGGCACATACTCACCCAGGTACTCAGGTACTCACTCACCCAGGTACTCAGGTACTCACTCACTCACCCAGGTACTCAGGGACTCACTCACTCACCCACATACTCACCCAGGTACTCAGGTACTCATTCACTCACCCACATACTCACCCAGGTACTCAGGTACTCAGGTACTCACTCACTCACCCACATACTCACTCAGGTACTCACTCAGGTACTCAGGGCACTCACTCAGGCACTCACTCAGGTACTCACTCAGGCACTCACTCAGGCACTCAGGTATTCACTCAGGCACTCACTCAGGCACTCAGGTACTCACTCAGGCACTCACTCAGGTACTCACTCAGGCACTCACTCAGACACTCACTCAGGTACTCAGGCACTCACTCAGGCACTCACTCAGGCACTCACTCAGGTACTCAGGCACTCACTCAGGCACTCACTCACTCACTCAGGCACTCATTCAGGCACTCACTCAGGTACTCACTCACTCACTCAGGCACTCACTCAGGCACTCACTCCAGACACTCACTCAGACACTCACTCAGGCACTCAGGCACTCACTCAGGCACTCACTCAGGCACTCACTCAGGTACTCAGGCACTCACTCAGGCACTCACTCACTCACTCAGGCACTCACTCAGGCACTCACTCAGGTACTCACTCACTCACTCAGGCACTCACTCAGGCACTCACTCAGACACTCACTCAGACACTCACTCACTCAGGTACTCACTCAGACACTCACTCAGACACTCACTCAGACACTCACTCAGGCACTCACTCACTCACTCAGGCACTCACTCACTCAGACACTCACTCAGACACCACTCACTCAGGCACTCACTCAGACACTCACTCAGGCACTCACTCAGGCACTCACTCAGGCACTCACTCAGGCACTCACTCACTCAGGCACTCACTCAGGCACTCACTCAGGCACTCACTCACCTACTCACTCAGGCACTCACTCAGGCACTCACTCAGGTACTCACTCAGGCACTCACTCACCTACTCACTCAGACACTCACTCAGGCACTCAGCACTCACCAGGCACTCACTCAGGCACTCACTCAGGCACTCACTCACTCAGGCACTCACTCAGGCACTCACTCAGGCACTCACTCACCTACTCACTCAGGCACTCACCTCAGGCACTCACTCAGGCACTCACTCAGGCACTCACTCAGGTACTCAGGCACTCACTCAGGCACTCACTCAGGTACTCACTCAGGCACTCACTCAGGCACTCACTCAGGCACTCAGGCACTCACTCAGGCACTCACTCAGGCACTCACTCACATACTCACCCAGGCACTCACTCAGGCACTCACTCAGGCACTCACTCAGGCACTCAGGCACTCACTCAGGCACTCACTCAGGCACTCACTCAGACACTCACTCACATACTCACCCAGGCACTCACTCAGGCACTCACTCAGGCACTCACTCAGACACTCACTCACATACTCACCCAGGCACCTCACTCAGACACTCACTCAGACACTCACTCAGGCACTCACTCAGGCACTCACTCAGGCACTCTCTCACCCAGGCACTCACTCAGGCACTCACTCAGGCACTCACTCAGGTACTCAGGCACTCACTCAGGCACTCACTCACCTACTCACTCAGGCACTCACTCAGGCACTCACTCAGGCACTCAGGCACTCACTCAGGCACTCACTCAGGCACTCACTCAGGCACTCAGGTACTCACTCAGGCACTCACTCAGGCAGTCACTCAGGGCACTCACTCAGGCACTCACTCACCTACTCACTCAGGCACTCACTCAGGCACTCACTCAGGCACTCACTCAGGACTCAGTCTCAGGCACTCACTCAGGCACTCACTCAGGCACTCACTCAGGTACTCACTCACTCAGGGCACTCACTCAGGTACTCACTCACTCAGGCACTCACTCAGGTACTCACTCACTCAGGCACTCACTCAGGCACTCACTCAGGTACTCACTCAGGCACTCACTCACCCAGGCACTCACTCAGGTACTCACTCAGGCACTCACTCAGGCACTCACTCAGGGTACTCACCCAGGCACTCACTCAGGCAGCTCACTCAGGCACTCACTCAGGTACTCACCTCAGGCACTCACTCACTCAGGTACTCAGGCACTCACTCAGGCACTCACTCAGGCACTCACTCAGGCACTCACTCACCCAGGCACTCACTCAGGTACTCACCCAGGCACTCACTCAGGCACTCACCCAGGCACTCACTCAGGCACTCACTCAGGCACTCACTCAGGCACTCACCCAGGCACTCACTCAGGCACTCACTCAGGCACTCACTCAGGCACTCACTCAGGTACTCACTCAGGCACTCACTCAGGTACTCACTCAGGCACTCACTCAGGCACTCACTCAGGCACACACTCAGGCACTCACTCAGGCAGCACTCACTCTCACTCAGGCACTCACTCCAGGCACTCACTCAGGCACTCACTCCTCAGGCACTCACTCACTCAGGCACTCACTCAGGCACTCACTCAGCACTCACTCACTCACTCAGGCACTCACTCAGGCACTCACTCAGGCACTCACTCTCCTCCCCCCCCCACCCCCACTCCCCCCCCACTTCCCCCCACCCCCCCTCCCCCCTCTCCCCTCACTCCCCTCCCCCCACTTCCCCCCCTCCCTCCTCCCCCCTCTCCCCCCCTCTGCCCTCTCCCCCCTCCCCTCTCCCCCTCTGCCCCCTCTCCCCCACCCCCCCTCCCCCCCCTCCCCCCCCTCCCCCCCCTCTCCCCCCCCTCTCCCCCCCTCCCCCCCCCTCCCCCCCCCTCCCCCCCCTCTCCCCTCCCCCCCCAAGGCCCCCCCCCAGTCTAGAGGGCAACCAGCAGCGTGAGGGGGGAGGGGCTCGGGGGGGAGGGGCTGGGGGGGGGCGACCGCCCACAGCCCCTCCCCTCAGCAGCAGCAGCAGCAGTACCTGGCCAGTTCATGGGGAACGTATGGTGAGTTGACGTCACTCACCAATCACTCACTCACTACTCACTCAGCCACTCACTCAGCCACTAAGTCACTCACTCAGCTCAGCCACTCACTCACTCAGCCACTCACTCACTCACTCAGCCACTCACTCACTCAGCCACTCACCCACTCACTCACTCAGCCACTCACTCAGCCACTCACACTCACTCAGCCACTCACTCACTCAGCCACTCACTCACTCAGCCACTCACTCACTCAGCCACTCACTCTCACTCACTCAGCCACTCACCCCACTCACTCACTCAGCCACTCACTCACTCAGCCACTCACCCACTCACTCACTCAGCCACTCACTCACTCACTCATACACTCACTCACTCACTCAGCCACTCACTCACTCAGCCACTCACTCACTCAGCCACTCACTCACTCAGCCACTCACTCACTCACCACTCACTCACCAATTACTCACTACTCACTCACCACTCACTCACTGTGTGTGTGTTCGTGTCTGTGTGTGTGTGTGTGTCTGTGTGTGTGTGTGTCTGTGTGTGTGTGTCTGTGTGTGTGTGTGTCTGTGTGTGTGTCTGTGTGTGTATGTGTCTGTGTGTGTATGTGTCTGTGTGTGTCTGTGTGTGTCTGTGTGTGTCTGTGTGTGTGTGTGTGTCTGTGTGTGTGTGTGTCTGTGTGTGTGTCTGTGTGTGTGTGTCTGTGTGTGTGTGTCTGTGTGCGTCAGACTCTGAGATAGAGATGGTGACGATACCCCCAGGCACAGTTCGTCATCACTGAGACCACGTCACTGAACCCAGCTCAGGTGAGGGAGTGGTGAGCGGGGTGGTGAGTGGGTGAGCAGGTGGTGAGTGGGAGAGTGGGTGGGTGATCGGGTGGTGAGTGGGTGAGTGAGTGGGTGAGTGGGTGAGTGAGTGAGTGAGTGGGGTGAGCGGGTGGTGAGTGGCGGTGAGTGAGGTGGGTGAGCGGGTGGTGAGTGGGAGAGTGGGTGGGTGAGCGGGTGGTGAGTGGGTGAGTGAGTGGGTGAGCGGGTGGTGAGTGGGTGAGTGAGTGGGTGAGCGGGTGGTGAGTGGGAGAGTGGGTGGGTGAGCGGGTGGTGAGTGGGTGAGTGAGTGGGTGAGCGGGTGGTGAGTGGGTGAGTGAG
>NW_027615522.1:0-40549 GCF_965212315.1 Lampetra planeri | reverse complement strand
TACTGACTGCTAGTGGGGTTGCCAGTTCTCACCACAAACCCCAAAACAGGAGAATAAAGATGTTTTATTTTCTTAGCAACAGCACTTAATGGGTGTGTTTTTGTGTGTCTAACAGAGTTAAATCAATAAACTGGAATTTCACTTGTACTCTATGGTACGATTGGTGACACACGACGTTGTGACTTTTACATTTTCTAAAAATAATTCCGGATAGTTTTCATAAATTTATCATTGTGTCTTACCTTGTGCTGCATGTGTTAATATGATGCACACACACTTTGTAGGCTCCTGTTCAATATCCAATATCAAGCTATAGATATCGGTTGTCACAAATAGACGTTCATACACTGAACAACGAAAATAAGACAAATACAAAATATTTAATATATAAAAAATATACGTATATGTATAGATTTGTTTGAATACTCTCCGTTCTTTACAGATTCACACTATTTGCCTTGACTGAAGAATGGTGGTTGCCCTGAAGTAGCTGTAGTTACAACAATTGAACACTAGAGTGCGACAGAGTCCAAACAACCCTCGTGCTCCTCATCTGTGCAGGGTATTGACAATATACAGAAATTCTGTCAAACAGACCGTACTTTAGATTCAGTCATATGACATCTATATACCAATATAATACTATTTTTTCAAAAATAACATTGCTAATTAGTATAGTTAAAGTATTCTTATGTCCAAATAACCACTCAGCTGCTGTATAGAACACATCTTTTAATATGAAATATTTGAACACTGCAATTAGGATGTGTATACAACATTTTATCCTCACACTTAAGGGTCCACAAATTTCATACAGGTCTTCAATAAATAATCAGTAAACACAAAACCTCTGTTTAAAGGCAGATTTAGTATTGTGTGCACAATGAACAATACATAACACTGTTTAATGCATTAAGGAAACTTGGGACTTGAGTTGAACTGCTTGTTCAAAAATCCACATTAAGTCACTTAATGGCATGTTAAAAATATATATAGCGTCCAAGAAAGAATATGCACCTCATAATGACGCTTACTGTGCTAAACATTTGTGTCCAGATCTTTTATCAATCAGTAAATTCAGTCTGTGCCACCACAAAAATAAGAAAAAAAAATCTCACAACCAAGACCAGTGCTGTGTGTACACATAACAAAAAAGCTATTATTTGTGATTCATATATGAACTAACTTTGTCCAACCAGAGGGAGTAAATGAGGTAAAGGAAAAAAAAAAACATTCAGGGATTTGAGTAAAATGAATAATAAGCTGTCATGCCTTTGGATGAGGGCGTCTCCTTACCATAGGAGCTACTGTTAGTGCCAACTGAGACCAAATCCTCACATTTAATGTCAGCAGGGGAATCCTCTGTGCTTGGAGCACTGAGTGATAAGCGCCTTCGCTTACAGGCCATGGTGTAAGAATCCGCCTTGTCAAGGGACAGAGGCGATGACTGAGTCTCTGACCAGGGAGAAGAAATCAGGGCTCCACTGCTGTTCACCTCTTCCTCCATCTGTGGCTTCACCTTGTCTGAGTCTTCTGGGAAACAAGCTGTAGGACTGGGCCGAGGAGACCAAGGCAGGCTTGGAGTTACCTTTCGCTGGTAAGCTGCTCTGCACCCCCACCCTGCAGACAGGGGGAAAGGGGAGTCTGGGTAGTAGCTGAGCGCATGGGACGTCTGCATGGACAGGGATTTGATACCATATGGAAGCAAGGCGCTTGAGTATTCCCCATCATAAGGTGTCGTATCTAGCTTGTTGCCGGTGCTGCTGCTGTTTCCCTGCTGCATGGAGGTGACAAACCACCTCTGTGATGCCCCATCTTCTGTCTGAGGCGAGAGAAGGCTGCCGGTCTGAGGCACTGCTCTCTCACTGTTGTAGAAACGGTTCTGGGGAAGGTTATTGACAAACTGATCCTGGAAGAGGGGCTGCATAGTGTACCGAGCACCTGGGACAATCTGGTGGGCACGGGGGGAGTCCGTCGGAGAAGGCGTGAGGCGGTCATTCTCTTGAGCTGTGTACATCCTAGAAAATGCATAAACTTTATAGATTTTGTATCTATACTTGAATATATTGCAAAGGGTATTGTTGACTGAAGTATACAATATCTTTAAGCAAGCTCATATTATCAAATCAGATATGATGCAATACTCACGAGTCATAATTATCTCTGAATCCTTTGGCAAAGGGGTTGTGATCGATTTTCAACTGTGTTATCTAAAATAAACAGAAATGGAAGACTGAGAGCTGCATAACGATAGAAGATAAGATAAACAGAGAAAAGAGAAATAATAATTATAATAGTAATAGTTAATATGCCCGTAGGCATATTGGTAGGATGTTGGTTTCTGTGAAGACTTATCAGGCAACTTCATTGCACATCACATGATTTATTTTCATGTTTACATAGTGGAAGAAATACAATATGAGTAATATATATACATTTGAGAGTCTTGCAGGAAATTGTAGCTGAAATTCATATATATTTTAAACTGCATATGTCTTAAAATATAAACTAAAAAAATATATAACGTCACTTACATCCGTGTTCTGGTAGGCTGTGACTGCAATGAATTGCGTCTCTGGAAATGTGAAGCTCTGAGTCTTTACTTCACTGTTCAAGTCCTCCACTCCCTCCTCCGTCACCTCCACGATGTGCAGCCTTGGCTGATACTTATGCAGCGACTGCAACACGATCATCTGCAGATGGACATAAGAAAAACTACCAAATTACCATTACATTATTTATGCCTGAAAGTTTTATTGGATAGATAGAACGATAGATTCCTCCAGGAAATCCAGAGAACTGAGTGACAAAATCCTCCACAGTACACAGAAACAGCCTGCAAATATTTTCCCAAATCAGTGGAAAACCCCAAAATATAAAATACATAATCAAATGGACTGAATAAGAATGAAATTCCAAAACATGAAGCATTCTTTTTTACTAATTTACAGAAAATTAAATACATGTTAACAAATTATTTATACAATAGAAATTAATTTTAACCTTTCCGATTTGACTTAAAATGAAGAAGGTATTCACCTGTGACATACTGTGGTTGGTCCCTTTGTTGTTGGTGAGTTTCAGTTTGCTGAAGGAGATTTCCTGTCTCATCCAATGGGCCCCGGTGTTTGGAGATTCTGGATGGATGTACACCTTGTTTCCTATTGACATAAAAATGACACATTAAAATACGTATAACATTTAAAAGACATCTCTACTTCACGCCCTGCGTGTACCTAGAGTTAATATCCAGATTAAAGTCCCTCTGAACACTGAGGGAAGTACTCATTTGAGAGTACCTTGAGTACCTTGGCTGCTGTTGTCCGCCTTCCCGCAGGTGACCCACTTCCCCCCTTGGAACCTCCAGTGGTTCGGGTCCGCCAGCAGAACCTCCACAAACACGTTGTAGTGCGCAGTCAGGTTCAGAGCGCCGATGTTAAAACTCAGGAACGGGAACATTCGTCTGCAGGCACAAATAAACAACGAATTTAAAAGATAGAATGATATATTACTACTGTTTTAAATGTGATTTCGCTCAGATTTTTTTTTGTTCCCACCTGCCCTGCTTTGTGATGATCATCTCGGTCTGGTGTCGGTGGAACTTGAGCCACAGCGGCCGGTTGCACAGGTAAACCTGGGCCCTCACCCCCGGCCCGCCGGCGGTGACGGCCATGCCGCCGAGAGCGGAGCCGGAGCCCGTGTAGGGCGGGTAGATGCCGCCGGGGGTCTGTCCGATCTGGTAAGCCGGGCTGAAGTGGCCGCGGGCGGCAGTGGTTGGGGGAAATCCCGCGGGGGGCAGCACCGGGCCCAGGTGGAGAGATGAAGGGTACCTGGCGGCGCTGGCCGGCGCGTAAACGGCCCCGCTGGGGGTGTACGGGATAAAGGAGCAGGGGCTCGACGTGTCCGTGCTTTGCTTCGAAACCGGGTTGTAGTAGCGGTCAGCACCACCCCCGTGTTCCGGGTACCTGCTGCCAGCAGCCGGGTCCTCTCCAACCACACCGGGAGACTTGCGCCTCTCATCCGACTCGTCCTTTGGGGAGTTGAAGGAGCTGCTGTCTCCTTCACCGCCGAGCATGGTGGCCGCTGCTGATCCCACAGGACACTGGTATGTTCTTCTCTTCCCTCTGTCTTTTTCTGTACCAGTCCTTTATCCCTGGATCCTTGGGAAGTTGGGAAGAGGCACAATGATCAACACGCATCCAACGACCTGAGAGGCCTGTGTGCCAAATAGACGGTGAACAAAAGCAACCATCAACGTGGGTGTGGGTGTGAAGTGTATGAAACCAGACTGTTTTCAGTCATTTTCAGTCCGTGTAATTTGAAACAATTATTCTCTGGACCTATTCTCCTGGAAAACAACAACTACTACAACAACAACAGGAGAATTAATGCTGTTAAATTCAGTGGAATAAAACAAAGTAGGCCCACAGTTCTTTATCTTTCAAATTCTTGATAATTGCTGTCAAAGTCTGTTTAGTAATATTTCATTCAATGGTCCAAATAAAAACGACTTTGTTTCATTTGATCAGCCAGTAAACAGACAGAAGCCAATTAACAAAAAGAAATTGTAGCGTAGTTTTATGTGTACATATATCATATTTTAAAAAATATATATGATGGCCAAATAAAATAGCAATTAAAAAATAGTTTTAATACTTCATCAAATAAAAAAATGCCTCATTCCTGCATTTGTCTTGATAAACATATATTTGATTTAAAACACACTCCTTATAGATTAAAAAAAAACATGCAGGCGGCTGTTAATCCCCTCTCCTTATCATTATTCAGAGCTAATGATTTTGCATTTGTTCAGTCCTGATGTGGTTCCGGGTCCCATCGGGACACCCCTGACACGAAAACGGGAAATAGCCAATTATTTTTCCATTTGAAGAAACCTGTGATGTTTGTTGGATCAGACAGCCAAAAAGAATGACAGACCAATGCAAGCATTCACGAACATAAAAGTAAATGTGTATAATTGATAAATAAAAATCAATTATAGTGATATACATGTACTTTTATCATTTATCATGACGTTTATTTTAGTCCAACTGCCAGTACAACGTTAAACCCAAACTGATCGACATCATTGAAATGAACTTACCTGCCTATGGGTTCTTCGGAGCCGGTCAGATCAAACTCAAGAAAATCATTCAAAGTGAATCCTCAGTGACATGATGTGCAGTGAAGTAGTGAGCCATGTGGAGGCGGACTGATCTGTGTCCCTCTGCACAGATCAGCAGCCTATTATCAGATTCTCCTGTGATCTCAGGGGAGGGGCAGGGGATCCTCAGTATCAGAGAACAGCAAGGCTGCTTCCCCCTTTTCACACAAACATCAACACATTCACACTTCCATCGGACAGTGGAGGTTGCTGTATTCTACCTTTTTTATTTGCATTCAGAGACTCTTGGATCAAAATTTTGTCATCTCACAAAGTGAGTGTTTATGGGGTGATTTGATGTCTAAACCCTTTTTAAGAATGTGTAACTCATACTGGTGAGTAGTGAAGTAGCGACTTGGAAAGTCATTTTCACATCAAAGCGCTTGCAGGGATGGAACCATCCAGTCACAATAGAAACTCCTGTTACTGTCCTGGGCAGGTTTTCAGTTTCCAAGTAGTGGTGATTAAAGACATGCACAATCAACATCACCCACTGAGGAGTGTTTAATGGTTTAGAAATCAGACATCGTCATATTGGTGTTTGCTGTTTCATAGCTTTTAGTTAGCCAGTTATAAATATTATCATGTGATGCAACTATTACTGAGTCTATATTTCAGTGTGAACAGAGACACGCAAGGTCATTTTACTGCTGACACTGAGAGAAGATCATTAATTGCTGTACATGTTTTGGGCTTCAAAACCATTGTTGCCCCAGTTAGTCAGAGTAGTCCAAGGAATTCACATTTCACAGTGCTGAAAATGCCCCTACTCCTCGGTTCAAAGGAAATCAAATTCAGACCTGAACTGGAGCTGCACTAGAGTGTTAATGGGACATCCAGCAGCACAGAAGCCTGCTCCTCCTCAGACGATGCTCAGTTGATGCTGCATGTTTAGAAGGTTTTGCATGAGAAAGACAGTGACAAGATTAGGGCAGCGGGTCGCCACCTCTGAAATAAACACACTGCACATCAAACACAGCAAATCAACTATCTGGGTAAACCGTTTGGATGGCAAACAGTCTAAGGCTAATACACTTCTGTTTGATTATTGCAGGAAGTCATGAATTTAGAGTAAAACATCACAGCTCCTCAGTTCCACACAACTTCAATGTTTCATGGGCAGCTTGTCTGCAGAGTGGCCTAACTCCTCTCGCTCAATGAGCAGCTTCCCCTAGCTGTGCTTGCTTTTTGACACGTCTAAAGGGCTGTTTCTGACATTTTGCCATCCTGCTGGCAGCCCCCCTGCAGCGCTCAGGCCGAGCTCGACCAAAAAGATGGTGACCTGGCCGTGGCCACGCAGTCGCCGAGCACCGCCGCCCTGCCGGCAGCAGAAGGTCTGTTGGTTGGAAGCCATGCCAGGATCTCTGCCCACCGCAGCTAGTGACGTCACGACGGACACACACTCAGAGAAGAAATCCGATTGGTGCTCTCACTTCCTAGGAATTGCCCTCTCCACAACATTGAGACCCTCAAAGTCAGTAATTATCACTCAAACTGAGTGAGATTTCAGCTTTCTGCCATCTGAACTGATTCTAAGCAATGTGTTCACCCATCACGTCAAATAATTCACACACGATTGTAGGAGTTAAAAAAAATATATATATATGATTTTTTTAAAAATATATACGTAACTGGCAAATTCAAGTATACTTTACATGAATTTGTCAGTTACCACCCACTCAAGAACATACATCATTCAACAATTTGCTCCGCCAGTATAAAGATTTCACCTGTCGATTGGTAAATGAATACAAAAATGTAACCTAGAAACCTTGATAATAACGAGAGGTGGTGTATATTCTTATACAGACGTGGATCCCCCCCCTCCCTCCTGTGCTTACATTTATGGTTTGGTCCTACATCCTGTTAAGAGTGGCAGCAGGAGCGGACCATCACATTTGGTGCTCAGCGTGGGTGAGTTGACATGTTCCAGCTATCCCATGGAGATACGCTTCTGCCTCTCCACAAAGATTTGGTGTTTTCTCATTTGCATTTGCTAATGAGTTCCTGTTTGCATGACTTTATACTGGAAGGGTATCTCTCTGACTCTCCTTTTACAAATACAAGCAGGCTGATGAAGTCTTATTTATTTAACATTGATTAACTAATTAGTCCAATTTAGATTGAGGAGGCTCTTTTCAGTCAGTGATCAACTGGAAGTGGAAAAGTAAACAAAGTCTTGCAAGATGTTTGTTTCCAGTTGTAATGAAATTGTATTTATTTGTAAGGAGATGTAATTTGATTATTTTTCCAGTAAGTCAATAGTGGAGCAACATCAAAATATGGGAACGTGCCTGTGTCACTTTACCCTGAACACCATTTCATCGCTGGGTGTCTCCACCACATCAGATGCCTTACATCAGTTTCAGCATATCCGAAGGCGAGATCTTGAAAACCCCAGCAAAAACCAATTAAGGCCTACAGCAAGCACGTCCTCATTATCACCCAGTCTGTACTGTTAATTTAATGTCCAAGAGTCTTACTCAAACAGCCAGTCACATAACTGATTTCAGGTTAGCACAATGAGACAATAATCTCAAAATTTATGAGTAAAACCAATGAAATAAATTCATTGATTGACTGTGAATGGGTTTCTCGCATGTTTGTGATGTTTGTGTAAACAATATGTACCACTCATATGTACTAGTTTTCTTCTTCCTCTCTGTGTGTGTGTGTGTGTGTCTGTGTGTGTGTGTGTGTGTGTCTGTGTGATGTAATGTGCAAAAATATGTAATATGCAAATTACCCAGGTTATTTGCACATAACACAGGTAGTTAAACCCGGGTTGTATGGGTTTGTATGGGTTAGCGTCAGCTAGTGAATTGTTAGCTAGGTAGGTATTTTATCTAGTTACCATAGGCAGCTAGCTTTGATAACATTGATAATGTTAGCTGGATGTAGCTTTCCACATTCCTCGAAAACACGGGTAGTTTGCAAACAACCCAGGTATTTTGCATATTATCCATGTTTTTCACATTACCTGTAACATATGTACAGTATGTATGTATTAGGTGGAGGGTGGTCTAGAGCCACCGCGGCATGTTCGGATATGATTTCACCCTTATAAATGCATGATAGGTCAGCAATGCATTTCAGGGTTCAGGGTTTTGCTTCATGCTGCAACACTTAACTGGTTCTGTGGTGTGGACCCGATGATATGTTACACAATCGAGCAGCTCTGCCGGAATTCATCTGCACCTCTGAGAGAGGACAACCTTAAAACTGTCACATTACTTTACTCAGACATGCTGCATCTTGGCTTTCTATGCACATTCGGCAGATAAACTGTTTATTGTCAGTTATAATCAACTCCTGTTGCAATCATTTAGCAATTGCTTATTGGTCAATAAATCACTGCAGCTCAGGCTTCACAGAGCTTTGATATACTGATGGAACATCAGAGTACCATAAGAGTATTGTATTGTTGGATGTTCCCTCATCCAGTCAGGCGGAAAGAATATTTTCTGCATTATGTCCCCTCTCTGAGCAGGCAGGCAGGACCCTGAGCAGTTTTTTTCCCCCCTCTCATATGAGGAAACTGCTGACTGTGGTATCGCATTATGATTAACAATTTAACCATGATCCCCGTCTTTTTCATTGTTATTCCACAGATGACTGGGGAGTAAGAGCAAAATGCGAGTGATGGTATACAGGCTTCATTAGATTCATTGATAGATTTATTGTTTTCCATGGTTATAATCACTTCCCCGAAGGTAATTTGTAAGCTCTTTATGGTTCGCTTTGTTCAGAAGTTTGGGAAGTGGAAATGCCCCTCTGAATTGGTGGGTGTTTGGAGGGCGGCAATGACTCAGAATCCCTTGTTTACCACAAGAAAAGATCAAAATAAAGCAGGTAAATAAAGCAAATTATGTCTGAATGATACGATGATCTTTTGAATCTTATTAAACATAAGTATCCTGTTAATATTCGTATTAAATCCAAGGATTCCAACATGTTCCAGATGACGCTCATCAAAATTGAATGAAAAAACAAGAATCATATTAAAGTGAGGTTGTGTCAACTTCAAATGAAACTGTTGTTTGCCTTAATAAATAAAATGTGTGAATAACATTGTGTTTAAGCGAAGTTTAGGAGACACTTATGTTGTCTGGCCTGAACTGAAGCAGCGTCACTGATATATGAACGGGAACCACATTTTATGGGTTAAGTGCTTCATCAGAGTTTTTGATCCACTCATTAACAGAGAAACATGAGGTGTTGAGAGCAGCGAGGAGAGGTTGATAATTGAGAGGTGGCTTCCTCGCTCCCTGGGCTGTGGTGTATGGATTTCCTCTGGGTACATCAAAAACGCAGAGATGAACAAACATTCCCTTCATACACCACAACCCCCCCAAAAAATACATCTGCTTGAAGAAAAAAAACATCAGTTTCACATCATGCATTTCTTTCCTGATAAAAATATATACCAATACTGACAGTACAATAGATTGTTATTGTCTCCAAACAGAACTCCTCCATACGCTGCGTCCCTATTGCTCCGCTGTCATATTCACACTGTTTTTCTCACTGTATATTTTAGCACCTATCCCCGTGTTAGGCCCATGTTCCACCGTACCCCCTCTCTATTCTCCTCTCTCTCTCTCTCACACACACACACACACACACACACACTCTGAGGGTTGAATAAGACCACGACGAATTAACATACTGCTTTTTGATAGATTTGATGTTTGTTTAAAGTGCATTTTTCGCCATATTTTCTGTAATTTACTGCAGACATACCAACACCTTCTGATCCTATAAAAGCACTGTCAAATGCTCGCAAGCCTCCGTCACCATCTTCTCATAGCGGATAATCAGTAAATAAAAGCCTTAAGAAAGAAGCATTTTATCATGAATCCAGAAACATAGACATTGAGTGCTGTCTTTAGCTAATGAACCAAGCTTTTTGTGGAATTTAAAGTTGTAGTTTGTAACCATTTGAAATACCAGCCAAACACTATAAAAGGGAGAATAGATAATTAACAGATATTTGAGAATATTTGTGTCTGACCTCTGGTATTTACATGTGTACATCCAGGTTAGACACAGGTAGTTCTGGTGTGTGTGACACCTGACACGAAGCATGTTTTCATGACTGTGTTGATTGAAAGTCTAAATGGCCTGGTGACAAGACTCTCCTTGTTCAAAGTGTGAAAACATTTATAGTCCACTCCTAATACAAGATAATGCTTTATCCCGCGGGCACATGTGCGCACACAGGTGCACACACACGCACAGTAGCATCCCTTGATGCAAACACTGAAAGAAACAGGAGGTGCTCGTGTTCTGTTCGGTCAAGTTCATCATGTTAAACAAGCAAGGAACAAAGGATGTTCAAAACCAATTTCGTTCTGATAATGTTTGTATAAAATTACCACGAGGACATACTAAGACAACATACTGGCTGTGGGACTGATGCATTAACACATAAGTGGACACTTCATACAGTCTGGATGTCTTTTGTACTTAAAGTCGCAAAGGTGATAACGACACAGAAGCACATCCTCTCACACACACACACACACACCTTGTTACTTCTCTGATGTTAAAAACTTTCTCTTTCATCCAAATAATAAAAAAAAAACTATCAATCTTGTGCTTTGCCTTCTCTGCTTGATGGGTATTTTTCCTGTCATAATGGAAAGTCTGTGGCCATTTCTTCAGCCTATTCTTCATTTGGAGTAATTATAGATGGAGAGGTAAAAAGATGTTTTTTTTTCCTGTTCTTTTCTTTTCCCCCTCCAACCCATCTTCCTCTCCCTTGCATTTAGAGGAGCTTTCACCACTGCATTCTTATTAGGGACATGTCTGAAAGGCGCCCGCAGCATGTGGTGTCCTCTGACCATCCACTATAGTTGCTTTTTGTTGGCATTAACAAGCCAAGCAACCAAGGATAGCTTTTCAACAGGTACAAACTTTTCCTTTTAGATAATTAACTGCATTCAGACACTCGGAGCAGTGGAAGCAATGCAACTACAGAAGCCCAGAGAGGATCATATTCTACAGAAAAGCACAGAGAGTGAGATGGAGGGGGGAAAAACTTACAAAGACAAGATGTTCTCTTTGGTGTTCTTTAGTGCAAGTGGATTCTATACCAAACTCCTATTCAAATGGTGCGGTCTTCCTTTCTATTCTCCTCATCATCCTCATCTCGGTCCCCCTCCTTTTTTCATCAGGATGGACCGTGTAATGAGGGAAAACTCTGGTCATTGTAGACTGGTCAAAGGTTTGCCATCTTAATGAATGGGAGAAAGACAAGAAGGGCTGAACGCTCTCTGTTTGCCTCGCTGTAAAAGCCCCAGGATGCCTCCTGAAGAAGGCCTCCTCCATCTATTGCTGTCTCATCTCTTGTTGAAGGGGGCATAAAGCAAAGGCAGAGGGAAAAGTAATTTTCTTCCCCTGTCTATCCATTCTTTAGGTGCGTTTCTTGTACTTTTTTCCTGTGTACTTTCATACAGCTTATAATTATCTTGGCGAGAGCCCTCAAGTGAGAACGAATGGGGTCTTTGTACCCGACTCTCTGCAGCCCTCTCCTGTTTTGGGGAAGAAGGCAGTCATATTAACATTTAGTCGGACCCTTTTACAGATGCAGTGTGAAAGCCAGCTGTGTCTAAAAGACATCCTTTTCGCAACTAAATCTCTGAATCTGACCGGGAAGGTTCTGGTATCTTACCGGCTTGATCCGTAGGCAACTGGACTTCCTGTATGCTTGAAGACGTTCTTCAGTTCTTCAAGCAATCAGAAGTCCAGTTGCTTACAGTTCCACCCAGCAAGATATCTTAATCTGAATATTTTCAGAATGAGTATGAGCAGGTCTGAGGAGAGAAGGTTAATTGTATTCAGATCCAGTTTGATCAGTGTGTTAGTGTGTCGTATTATTGCTTTTTTCAAACCACATACTGGACAGGTAGCCCTTGTTCTGTATTTAGGGTCTATTCCCCTTTTGCCATCTGCCTCTCGGCCCTCCCTGCATCTCACTAACCTCCATCCCAACTCTTCCGACTGATTACTCCTAATGTAATTTTAATTAAAAACTGTGGTGTCAAAGGGTTTAGCCTGCCTGAGAAGCGGGTGCAGATTGTGGCACAGTGGCAGCCCCCTTCACTTGCTTGAGAGGAAATGTATCCTGACACTGCTCAAGTGGTGCCAACACAAACAGAACCAGGTGGAGCAAATGGTATTCTGGCCCATTTAAATATTACCATATAACTTTATTCCAGATAGGTGCAGGCACTGCCAAGAGAAATGCTATTCTTATTGCAAGTTGTACATTGTTCAAGCATCTGTAGATATAGTTATATAACCCGTACATTGGATTTATATAGTGGCAACAGTTATCACATGACACGTAGCAAACAAGCTGTTCTAATAGACACCTAACATTCACATGAGCCAAAGGAACAGAGAGAAAAACTCCTTTTCCAGGAGTAGACGGCTATATGTGGATGATCTTCTGCTTCGACCAGTTGGGGTGAAACAAAGAAAAGCTACAGGAAGAGAGACAGAGAGATGAGTAAAGAGCTGCAGGAGAGCAGAGAACGAGAGAGAGGCAGGAGCAGGGCTAGAACAGCAGAAGACAGGCTAACGGTGTTGATTGCAATTACAAAAGGTTTTATCTCTGTTTGCCCTTCTTCCTCAAGTCAGATGTTGTTGAGATAACAAAAAGCCTGTGTTGGCCTCCACCCAGTCGTACTCAAATTACAATTTTAGCACAAATATCAGCAGACTCTCAATCATTGTCATCTTAAGATTCATTTAACTTGAGAATGATGGCTGCTGCCAAAGTTCCCAGGGTGACCTGCGGAAGGTGCCCCACAGCAGGAACCGACAGCAGAGGTCTGCCTGTAAGTTTGTAATCTCCTCACCCGAGCCGTTGGATTATCTGCTCTCCATCGACCCTGAAGAGGCTCCCCATGGCTCCGGCTTAAACACTCTCACCTCACACTCCATCTGCCGACTCAACATCGTCTGGAAGTCACAGATCTGAAAGAGTTGGGATAGGAGCAACGGAATAGATGACAATATATGCCACATGTCCTCCTTTCATCATTTTAACAGCAATGCCATGATAATTACTATTAACACTTTTTAAAGATACAGTTAATTCATACATCAAGGGAGTTTGTATTCAAGGAGCGTGTGATTTTCTGATTTTCTGTCCTAGCTTCTTTCCATCTTTTTTTCTCTTTCTTCTTTTCTCTACTTGTCTACATCTTTCCTTGCTGCTCTCCTTATTGCAACCAAACTAGCCAAGGCTGAAGGCCACCAACATGTAGCCTTGTGTCTGCCCGTGAAAGGACGTTTTTCCACACCTCCCATGTGAAATGTTGTGAAAATACATCGTTTTGACATTCTGTGCAATCATTAAACCTTCAATATTGATACTCTTCATATAAACAAACACTTGACTCTTCCAGTGCTAATACTCCTGGTCTCCATCATCAAGCTTAGGAAAGTCCATGAAAATGTCAGTGACCCTTTAATATTCTCTGACAGGGGTCTTGTTTCTTGTCAGGCGGCACTGGACAGTTGGAGGAGCTGGTGGTTGGCCCTGAGCGGTGAGGCGTGTAGTAAGAGGGTTTAACTTTGCTAACCTCCTTCTGCCAGGTTCAAGGGGCCCTGCTGACTTGGTAATATTGGATCAGTGTTGGGCTCCTGTGCCCCTGCCATATCAGCCAGGACACTCACTGAGATCGTAAGCAGTTTCCTCTGTTGAACCAACTGTGCTTAGTCAGGGCTTACTTACTATTGCCTGTGTACTTCACATTCCCCTAACATCCAATCTCTGTGTCCATCATGTACAGAGCTATAGTAAAGTGCCAGTCTCTGGCATACAGTGAGTCAACAACAGTCAGTTAATGAAAGAATTCATGCTGACATGGTAATTCACAGCACACAGCAGACTGTACTGATCTTGTATCACTATTATGGAATATGTAAGGAGCAGGTGTAGCTGTATTTCAAGTATACCCAGTATTATAATCAAATCACAAATCACAATTCCTTCGTACAATAAAACACGTTCTGAACTTTGACCATATCAGGGAAATGGTCTTTTTACAGTGGAAAAAGGCAGAAACTATATTAAGTCCCTTTCCCTGAGATGGACAGGCCAGCAGTAGGTGTTGAATGTACAGACAATGAAAATACTTAAGTTAAATCTACAATATAGAATGACTAATGACGTGCTATTGTTATAGTAGGTAAAATGCCTCTTACAGTACCTGCTCAGCTTATGTAACCTTATATGATGTGCATGTTTGCTAAGTTACCTTAGATTTTGCCTGACACCTGTTGATACACACAAAGCATATCAAATGAAACACAAGCTTTCTCGTTTATTCAGATGATACTGTTTTTTTTTTTTAATTGTGTTGACCCTTGGTGAAATTGTTGATGTATATTTTTACTCTGCACTGTTGTGTTAAAGTAAATTGTGTTGCAGTATGAAAAGGTCTGACGATATTAAAATTGTATTATAATAACAGACACATGATGGCTTGAGATGTTTTTCTTACAGGAAACGTTTTCTCGTTGCAGATATTTTTCCTTAGATGAAGAGAATGTGTTTGGGAAAAGAAAAAAAAATGCACTGGAGGCACTGTTACGTGTGGAACAGATCTCACATATGTGTGCGTAGTTTGGATGGTGAGGTGTTGGTACTTTGTGTCTAACTGTACTCTAGTCTAGGATAGTCTAGTGTGGATACATTTTGTGTGTGCTGTTTACCTTTCACTTTGACTGTACTGTTCTCACAGGCAGTCTGTGGTGGAACTGCTACTGGCAGTGGATGTATGATGCACATAATCACACGCAAAGTACAGTACAATCAACTCCTACAAGCTATCCTGACCCACACAGTGACATGATGTCTTCTTTCACATACCATAGTCTACAAAATAGCAGTAGGAAATCGACTAAACCCAGTGTTATTGTTCCAGTTTTGCCATCCAGCCAAAGTAGCCAAAATTTTCTTCACATCTGAGAAGTGAATAAAAAATTAGAAGAGAAAAAGACATCACCTCCCAACTACCTTAGAGCATAAGCGCATTGACATGTATTCATTGGCTCACTGTTCAGTCACGCGGGGGCGCCATGTTTTTGCAGGCGCGGTGGAATCCTGGGAGTTGCAGTTCTTTGAGCCGATCGCTTACGTCAGCGGAAGTATTTCAGCGTGAGGTAGCGAGGTCACATTGGTTGGCATTTTGTAATGTTTTGACGCCGTCACGATGGAAGCAGCTAATACAGGTATTACACATCTCGTTACATGTAATCTCCACGTGAAATGAAGGCAGCCGCTGCTTGAGCCGTAGAATGTTAACTCAATCCCACATAGCTTTTCACCAACGTAGGTGACACCCGAGAAAGGATCCCTCCCCATGCCTCCAGCTTCTTCACTTCTCTTCATCAGTTTTCATCTTAATGTCGGAAATATTCCGTCGACTGAACGAAGGGCTCAACTGAGACAAACACATGGGGGCAAATTGGTGGCTAACTTTGTTTGCTTCACTCGGGTCTGTTCATCTGTCCTTCCTCAGAGGACATCCGACTGAGACATGTGGAGACAGACGTCCTCATCCCCAAAATGATGAGGGAGAAAGCCAAGGAGCGCTGCGCCGAGAGAGTTGAAGGTGTGTGAGCATAGTTCGACAACAGGGGAAGTTTCAGTCATCTTCTTTCCTTCCTCCAGTAGGTAGCCATAGACTATATTTAAAACCATTTATGCCATTTAAAACCTCGCCTGTTGAGTACACACTTTTAAATGTTTATTCCTCAAGTATAACAGTCATCTGTTTACAATCTGTTTACAATCTTTCTTTTAACGTGTTATCTTTATCTGTTTTACTTAATGTGCTCTTTCTTTGTCAGAAATGTCTGTAGCTTTACTCAAAGAGCACAAGAGTTCTGATGTGCCTGGACTGTTGATTTATGCACACATGGCAAAATTTAAAAAAAAACAACAACAACAACAACAAAATGAACCTAGGTTTGTATACTGCAGGAGAAATTTAAGTATTTTCAGATGAAATAGACAACCAGCTCTACTGAATAAATAGATAATAAAAAAAAAACACTGTGCAAACTAAGAGATAGGATCTGATGTACTGAATTGATCCCTGGAGGAAATAGAATAGAAAATAGAAATGTCAATCAAGGAGTGACAGCAGTTGCCTCAGCTTTGCTCACGTATTTCCTCTTTACATCTGCAGCACACATCTGCAAGGTAGGAGCTCAGATCTGTGGTTTCAAGAAATTGAACTGACACACACACACACACACACATCCTGAGGTGATGGGAGTGAGAGTGGCAATGAGGACAGCAGAATCCCCCAAATTCCTTTTCACACCTCTCATCTCAGCCTGAATGTTTGTGTCTGCTCCAGGCACGGGTGCAACTTATGAGAAGTTTCCTGTGATCCACCTCTGCACGTGTACCTCCTAACACCTCACTTTTGTATATGGAAGCCTTTGTGGTAGAGTACCACTTTCCTGCCCTGTCCTTTATGTTGATGGCTGTAAATTGCCTTTCAAAACAAAAGCATTTGAGCAGCCTGCATATGTAATTAGTGACCACCCACATGTTTTGTTTGGCTTTCAAGTCACAATTTGCCTCTGTTGAAGGTGGCATTTGATCGACATGCTACCTTTTTAATCATTACATTGTTTCCGTGTGATACTCATTTGGTTTATTTGTGGTTTTATTCAATTTTCGATCACCTTTTCTTTAAAGGGTCTGTATGTTGACGCTTTCCTTTTGCTTTCTGCTAGCTGTCAAACTGCACCTTGCATCACACGCTTCCTTTTCAAGAGGCTCGTCTCACAGTGGCCTCGGAGTTGTCGTGTAACTGCTGACATGCGCTCACAAAGGCAATCCTTTGTAGCCTCTGTTAGTACCATGGGACAGGGGAGAGGCGTTTGTTGATTAGATTAGTTGCACTGTTCTGCCTCTCTAAATTGGTTTTTGCAGTTTTTTTCCACATCTGCATCCTGATGACAGTGTCTGTGTGAAATCCATACTGATGCCGCTGAAAGGTAATTATGATGTCAGCGGTGTGGATGGGGCGAGAGAAGGCCAGTGTTTTTAATTTATGCCTTGAGAAAGAGCTCGCTAAGTCCTCGACACCTTGTTTACTGTGAAGCGCCTTCATGTTTGATCTGGAGTGCAACACGAGGCGCTGACGGCTGATCACCAGTATTGTAGTGTGTGTGTGTGTATATATATATATATATATATATACACATGTATATAAAACATGACAGTGTGTTTTATGCACCATGTGCTGTGAACGACACAACACTGAAAACCACTGGATTGTTTTTAGTAAGACCTGGGACATAATCACATCACAATGAATCTTTCAGAGATTCTTTCTCTGGCAGTGTTGCAGCAGATAGAGAGGCTGTGTCCTGGGTTGGCTGACAGAGATATTATAAATGTGTACCGTGCTGAACTGACCCCAAAGCGTCAAAAAAATTGTTCCACCAAGCCACAAACGTTATGCAATACAAATGACAAAACAGTCATAACCTAAATGTTACATACCTCAGATTACTTTTTATTTTTTTTACCCCTTTTTTGAGTATAGTTGTTGTTTTTAGCCAGCATAAGCTTCAGGTCTCATTTTTCACTGCGTTCAGTGAGGCTTAAGCTTTATTACATTTTGTGGGGACACATTTTACATTAGGCTGACAAAAAAAACAGGACTGAAACACGCAGTACACAAATACTGGCAGTGTGTGGCTGTTACAGTTTAGTACAGTGAAAACAAGGAAACACCTAGTTTTAATATGATAAGAGGCCCGACAAGGATCCCGCTTCACGTGCATTCGAGTTGTGGATTATTTGCGGTGGGTTCATCATTCCATGTCCATACTTCTAATCTAAGATCAGTTGTATTTCAGATATGTAGAACATTTATATTGTCTGATACCTTCACCTTTTCATTTTTCATTCTCCACTTCCTCCCAGCCTTCAACCTCTGCTGTAAGGAATCTGGGTTCTTCATGGTGTTCAAGTGTCGAGAGGAGAACGCTGCCCTGAAGGAGTGCCTGACACAGCAGTGAGTACGATGCAGTTTCCTCATCAATCAACATCTCTCCTTATGTTATCTCACGCATGTTTTTTATGGAGTCCTACCCACCTTTTTCTTACCCTCATCGCCATGCTCGCCTGCTGTCAAGTCTTCAAGTCTTAGTCACTGTTCAAGTCATCCAGGGTTCACGTGTTGTATAGAATGAACACTGTACCTTCTTTCAACAGCTACCAGGACCCCCGCCTTCTATGAATCCTGCAAGCAGGAATATATCCAAGAAAAAATGGAGTTTGAGAGGACGGGGGTCCCAAGTAAGAACAGGAAACAAAAGCTACCAACCAGCATGTAACAACCAGACGATGTCTACAATCTCCTGCATTTGAAGACTCTGTTCTGAGCCAACACAAAGACCTGAGGGAGGGATGCCGGTGATCTCACTGCCGGTTTCCTGCTTCACACATACGAGGACTTGTACGAGTTTGCAAGAATGTTGTTCATTCTCCAACAGCGAGCCACAAATTCAGATGATCCTTGGTTCAGCAGTGGAGTCAAAGCAGGAATTAAATGTTATGAATGATAAAATGTACATCGAGATCTGATTATGACAGTGGCCTAATGTATCTGTGAAAAATTGTAGTGTGTGCATGTGTCACAAGGTTCTTTTGCTTTGAAATAATAGTACATGCAGTGGCCGCACAAACAATAATCTCATGTCCACAGATGTTGAAATAAAAAAAAAAAAATAAGACTGTCAATGAACATGTATGTAAGAGACATTTGACATACTGAAATGTGACATGTTTATGAACCAGTTCCAGGTAGATGCTGGTTAATTGTGCTGGGAAACAAAAACGGGCATTGAAGTTCGGTGTGAAATTGTGGTCCTAAGCATTTATTAAATTAGAGCTTTTTAACCTTTGACATGGTAAAGATAAAAGATAAATGATAAGCCAATTAAATTCAGATGTTTTTGGTTTGAAAAGAAAACCACCACAGAAACAAACACCAGCAGTCAGAGCAGTTTCATTTTCTTTACTTGATCCTATTTACAAACAGTCTCAAGTGCAGTAAATCTAAAATATAATCCATATCTACTGTACATTGCATTTGGTTTGAAATCGGTCACAGAAATTACTGCTGTAAAATAAAATTTCTGAAAAATTCACCCAGAAGTATCAGAACGCACTGAAATCGTTTCCACAACCACAGACCTTTGTGCACCTTTTTAACAAGCCACAGCTCACATTTCTTCGGGTTGGCAGACACCTCTTCCATGAAAGAAATCTTGGGAAAAGGGGATAAATAAGCAAAATATAGTCTGGAGTGCAAAACTGCATTTGGCAGAAAACCGAAGCCCATTATGTCCATATCATTTACATGTACACACACATCCTTGTCTGTAGCTGGAACATCCTTCCATATATACTCAAATGACAAATAGTAATAAAAGATAAAATTCCCTCAAACTGCCAAACAAACATATAAGAGAGCAACATCAGCACAGTACAGGGTTTCAGGTACATGTTCAATATCCCCCCAAAACCTCTCTATCCAGCTTGACCAGCTGTTTATAATACACTGCATGGAAGCTAAAATCGTTCCTCTCAGAGCGATGATAGAAATAAATAAGATGAGGGATATGTGGTGATTATCTTAGATGGAGCCACGTTCCATCTGCCACTTGTGTGAAAAGTACAATTACATGTCAACAATGATTTGGTAAGCACAGCTAGCGTGAACAGCCAACTTGAGGAAAAATTAGAACTTCTGGTGGTAATTAAAGTTTGGATCATAAGTCGCTTATCATCCAGGCTGGGACTGGATTACACAGCATGTCCTCTTTCCCCGACAGCAATCGTGAGACAAACATGACTACATACCTTGAACACTTTACAGCAGGTAAACAACTTGCATTAGAGGGGGGTAGAGTTTGAGATCCGAGTACTGTGTGTGGAAGAGAGGAGGCCCTTTGAGCCTATTAGATTCAGATGAGATACAGATTCAAGGAGGCAAGCGATGCCCAAACACAGCTCTGCACACACAGGCACACTGATTCATGTGCATCTCTGCATGCACAGATAGAAAACTACTGCGCACACAAGGACATACTACACATGGACAAACAATCGTTCTTGTTTCTCATTTAACACCCTCTGCTGAGTCCGATTTATTCACCAGTGCTGTGTGCAGAATGTCTTTACCTCGAAAAAGGCCGCTTCCGGCCTCATTAATGATCCAGTAGGCCCGGTGTAATCCAACCCAGAGTTCTGGTCTCTTCAACTTAAGGCAGGTTAGGTGCTAGCTGTGTGGCAGAACTGAGAGTCGAGTCACTCTCCATCTGTTTATATTCCATTCAAATACACACACCCGCTCTCTGATGGTCCCCTCAGTAGTGCTTGGCCCACTCTGTACTGGGAGGGCAGTTTCCCATTGAGGATGACGAATTAGATAAAGCGGCGTGTCCCTCCCAGAACATTGCATCACTGGGCTTAGGGGGACTGGGGAATGACCGTGAGCTGTCATCCAGAGAGGCCTGGTTCAGGGGAGGGGGTGGAAGGACAACGGAGCAGGTGTCACTCCCAGCCAGAGCGTCTTCTGAAGAGTGGGAAGGCCACGGTCCATTGTACCAGCAGTCCTCCCTCAAACTGTCCAGCAGCGAGGCACCGCTTTGGCCAGCGACAGGGGGACAGGGGCGGCCAGAACAAGACGGCAGTGGAGGGGTGCTGGGGGGACGAGGCACCGGTGCCCGAAGAATCGGGTGGTTGTGTTTTTTCTCCATGTCGTCCAGACACTGGACAGGAACTGTCGAGGCAGCTGCCAAGAAAGAGAATGATGTTGGCGGACCGCACGTACCAGCATCAGTAACAAGAACATTTCACTGTGCTCCTCTTCACTAATGTTACATTTCCTGATGAATCTACTGGTTTCAGTAGGACAAGGTGAAATGAGCAGACATGAACTTGAGCAAGCCCAGATAAACCATGGTGGAGTTCACAGGTCCTAAACATGGTCACTAAATCTCTAACCATCCATCCATTCTGTTCTTTTGTACCCTTTCCTTATTTTGTTTCGTATTATGATCATTTTTCTACGATAGTGAGATCAATAATGCTAAATAAATTAAAAGGGAAATGTGCCATCATTCCTTGTGAAAAAATACCTTTTTACAGATTTGCAGTGCGACAGAGCTGATCAAGGACTCACCAGAATAAAAGCTAGCACATGCACAAATCCTATGTTACACACACATCATTGCTTTGCTACTAAATCATCATCATGAGCAAATAAAGTTTAAGCGAGAGTATCGCCTCCCCCCCCTATTTTTTTTAACCTTCATACATCATACATCCATCCATCACTCCGCACTACTTCTCCATGAGAAAGTCTCCTGAGTCCGAGATTTGAATAAAAGTGATTCTGAAGGAGGAGGGGACAAGAATACAGATGCAGAATAAGACTGAATTAATACAAAGCCCACCACCACCCTCCTTTTTCCACTCTATCTTTCTTTCTGCCTCTCCGTCTCATCTACGATACCCTCTTATTTCAGTGGAATAAATAGGCCAAGATTTATTTTCTTGCCGTATTTCATTCTAATTCTCACCTCCTGGTCTTCTCTTCTGACACAGAGGTAATAGACAACAGATGTAATCTCTCTTTGGGTGGAATACATCATCACAGAGGAGGAGGGACAAACCACATCCTCATGTCTTTTATCAGTGTTGAGTACTTGGGTAATCTCACTCCCTGGCCTAAACTGCAACAAGAAGCAACAAGGATAAATCTTCTGAGTAAGTAGTACTTTAGAAAAGCCTTCCCCTAGCTGAGGAGCAGTGGACTTTACTCATCCACATTGGAATGTGTGGCAGTGAGGTTGGATGTTCAGTCACTCCACTGAGTGAACCGATTACCATCATCTTTTGATTGATAAGATTAAAAACGGGGTTAAATATTTTGACTGTCTTATCTAGACTGTCATAACACCTTTTAACACATGCTGGTCATTAGGAAATAGAATCACTAGTTATACATTATATTTAAATGATATTGTTTCCTCTCTCACACTGTATGTGCAAGTTGTACAAATTTGTGGTACAAGTACTCATTCAGGTTGTGTGTGAAGGTCCTCAGTCATCCTGGTCATGGTGGTGACTTGCTGGGTTAATTCATAGGTAGTTTGCTTTCAAGCATTAACCCTGGAAAGTACATCCCCTCCAGATTAAAACAGATTGAAACTATGACAGAAACAGATGTTGGTGACAGTTGATAATGATGGTGAGGAAAAGAGGGGGTCATGGGACCGTTTCTTTTACTACGAGCCTGTAAGGACAACCTGATATTGTGAATTACATGTATATGTAGGTACCATATACAGGGGACCCACTGTAACCTGACCCGACTGAGCTGTCGTGAAATGTAAAATAAAAACTTAAAAAAAAAACAAAACATTAACCCGGTAAGATCTGTTTATGTTTATGTAATACATGTTATGTTCCTCACCTAGTCTTGTCTCACTGGTCAGTGGCCTGAGCTTCCCGATCAGGCCTGTTTGGCGCTTCAGCTCTGAATGGAGATGGGTGATTTCACAACACAACCCCTCGTACGTCTGCTGCATGCTCTGCTCCCTGCAGATCCACACAAAAACACTTTATGTTTCAAACGTTCCTCTTTCTCCTGCCTGTTTTGGAAACTGGGCCTTGTAGTAGTTTCGCTCAGTTTCGCTGGCATGTCCACATCATTACTTTTTTATTACTTGGAAGTGTTTTGAATATGCAAACATACAATAACAGCATTTTCTGAAAGTGAGTTCTTATTTCCTCCTTTGTGACCACTAAGCAGAGCCGGTCTATCAGGAAAGTATTTACTTCAAAATGTTGGGGTCCTTCATGCTCCTGTAGGGTTCAAATATGATTTTTAGTACATGTGGAGACCTTCTGATCATCAAAAACAGTATAGTTAAAGCATTAAGTCACATATAGTCAGTTTCTTGCACTTAAAGACTGAAAATATACTATTGTTTACTATAATACATTTTGGTCAGAAAAGGTGGCCGTTACTAACTAGTTACATCCTAAAACCTCCAGATTACTACTATTGTTATTGAAGGCTTAACAAAATTCTAACAACACGAATAGTCCTAGCTACACCTCACATTAAATGTGCATTCTCGTCAATGCTTGACTTAAAGTCACCCACTGGGAAACTTTGTGATAGCTTAACCTGACCATCTGCGGACGCAGCGAGGCCATTATTTGATCTTCTCAGACGGTCATGAAGCTGTCAGGGACGGGAGCAGATTTAAACAGTTTTCATTTCAAAGGCTGTTGGTGATGGCAAGCATGAATTTGTGCTTTGGTTAAGAGCATCATTTGGCTGCTTTGCTCACACAATCCTAACAGATAAAGCGGCACCCTCCTCTAGTGGCAAAAAATGAGAACTACACTCCCTGTTACTTAAATACGTAAAGAGACCAAAGATGCACAGTATCGGTAATCAAATCTAACAACTATTTTGAGTTTAATCAAGAGCTGGCTGCTGGCCTCAGTGGACATCTGTGCATCCCAAGTTCACTTCACAACTTTTAAGATCTGGAAATCATTTTTTCATGGTCTGATTCCATGAAGTACCTGGCTTTATACTTTGCGTCAGCAGTCTGGTCCATGTTCAGTCCATTAAGTCCATGAGGTTCCTCCTAAAACAGACCATACATACTGGTTAAATGGTGTCTGGGGTTTTAAAGTAGTTCAATTAAGTATTAAGTATTATAAAATGTATCTTCCTCCACTGGACAATCCTGTTCTTCAGCTATGAAATCTTTCTCTCTTTCTCTCTCTCTGGTGTATTCTTACTTCACACTTCTCCTTTTACCACCCTGTTTAGCTCTGCTTCAATGCCTCCGCCACACTCTCTCCTCTCAAACATGTGCTGCTCGCTCCATCCCCACTTACCCCCATCTTTTCCTTATGCTTTTAAATCCTCTCCTTTCCTTCCGAGTCTGTCTCTCTTACCGTGCTTCTCTCCAGTTGCCGGCTGTTTTCCAGCGTCACCCTCTCCAACTCCCCCTGAAGTTTGTGGATCTTTAGCTCAGCAACTCTGTCAACCTGCCAGAAGTCCTGAGGGCTGTTCAGGCTCTTCATCACTGCACACACACAAAAACATGTTTGGTAACACAATGCATATGCAATACTGCATTCTTCTTCTTCTTCTTATTATTATTATTATTATTGATGTATCAGTATGTTAGTAATACTTAAAAACTGCTGCACATTGGGATACAGCTGATTTGAAGTAAACTGTGGAAGTGTTTACACAACAGTCATCATTCCATCTAAGTTGATGTGATGCATAACCAGTGGCTATAACTGTCGAATGAATGCACTTCTTTAGAATTGTCTTTACAGATGACGATGTAGAAAGTGTGACTACTCAAGGAAAGTACAAGTACCTAAAAGTATGGTCAATTATTAAAAATGTACCGGCTTCTTTCCATTGCTGTTTTTGCACATCATACTTCAAGCTTTACAAAGATGAGGTATTTTGCTTTGCCTCACAGACCTTGGCTGGTCTCCATCTCAGTCCTCAGCTGAAGCAGCTCCAGCTCTTTGGCTTGGAGCTGTTCCGTCAGCAATCTCTCACTCTCGCTCTTCTCTTTTTTCTAACAGAAATAAAGGACAATACAGTGACGCACAGGGGGAGAATTGATGCAGCTTACAGAATACCAGCATAAGTCACTAACATGTAAACCACATTTCCTGACAATGCTATTTCATTTGCTAATGCGATGGTCTCAAATGAGCATTGAATCAAGATGACACGTTCCACCTTTTCTCGTCAGTTCCAGGAAGCTTCAATTGACCAGCAAACGCACCAGTTTGTTAAGCTCCATCTGCAGGTCCTCCTTCTCTATATAGATTCCTCTGTAAGCACTGAAGGCCTTGTTCACATACAGGGGACCCTCTGACGGAGGTGCCTCTGGCTTGAAGAGCTAGGGGGTGACAGAAGAAATAATTTCGCAAATATTGTGTAAATAAATAAATACCAATAGTTCATTAAGACACATCTTGTGGTTGAAGCCTTCTTGAAAATATATTGGACCATTTATTTTGTAGTGTGCAATTTGCTGTTCTGCTTTCACTCAAGAACAATAATGCTACAAATGGTAACATGCTGACTCTGAGAGAGCTGACATTGTTCCCCTTTCAATGCTTTGCACGTTATTTAAGTTTTCTGTCATTGACTTTAATTACTTTATTGTCACTGTCAACAATGTTAACAAATATCACACACACTAGTATAGTAGTAGACACAGTTAAAGTAATGAAACAATTACTCATTTGGTTTTACCTTGTCTTCCAGCTGCTTGACCCTTTTCCTCAGCAAGGTATTCCTCTCGCTCTGTGTCCCTCAGCCTCTTCTTGATGTCCTCATAGGCCGTAACAAGGGCAAAGTGGGACGCCACAGACTCGTCACCAGCACGTACTGATACAGGACTCTCACCCGTAGCGGTGTAAGCAGTCTCGTGTTTAAGGATGCAGATATCGTCGTCTACTGCCAGGGGCTCCATGCCTGCACAGGCCTACTCTGTAACAGATAGAAGACCTGAGGATAATATGGCATAATATCACTTTTAGGGAAGCAAATAATAAAACAAAGTTGCTGATAGATTAGACACAGTATTTGAACAGCTATGTTCTGACAGCTTGTTCTAAAGAAAAAACTATGATGCACACTGCATCACTTACTGACTGCAAGAAACATTTTCAAAAGCAAAAACAAATACAAATTGTTTTTGATGAAGAGGCTTAAAATGCTGATTTCCCCTGGCTGGGAAAGTCACATAGCTGCATCATGGGCTGTGTATACGGAGACTTCAAATTTGCTTAATCGCAAGATGTTTGCGAGAGACAATAACTAATTGTAGATGACAGGAACAAGCCTGGAAGTCAGTACTATGTCCTTTACTTTCTTTCCATGTCAGACTTCACTTTCACTTTCTTTTTAACTGGTTTGCATAGAACAGTCTTTCATAGACTTTGATAATGCTGTGAAAAGATCTATGCAGCTTTGCCTAATCTTCCACATATACATAAAGTACTGTGTGCGAGGTATTTTGCACATTTACTCACAACGGTGCATTTGAATTGCACAGAGGAGCATTACAGAGACTTTAAGTGACTTGGTATTGTCCAGATTTAAATCACAATCGTAATATATACCCTCAGAAACAATATAATGGTGCATTAGTGGAACCAGACAAGCAGAAACCGACGTGCTGCTGACCAGCTGCACAGTCCTCTGCAACGAGCTGAAGCTAGCTGATGATGTCAGCATGACATGATGCAGCAAACAACACGGATTTTATGAAAGCGTTTAACCCACGACAAGGATCTCATTAAAATATTAAAACCCCATATCTTAACATATTAAGTACTTCATTTAAGTAATTAATACTATTATTATCAACCACGGAGAAAAACAACGTACAACGCTATCAGTGAATGAGTAGAAACTTAAAATCGAAGTAACTTCACAGTCACAGTAATCCAAAACAAAACAAGTTAGACAACATCATACATTAGTCACTAAACATTGTTGACGCCTATATTTGTAGGGCAGCAACTACGGAACAGCCATGGGCCAGCAAAGCGATTAAAAGCTGTCATAACCGGAATGTAAACAATCAGTTCAGCTACATACAATGCTAACGTTGTGATTTCGTTTTCGTGAGCTATGCTGTCAAATGACGTTTACAGGCATATCCAAAATACGTAATATAAACACGTACGACTACAACCACCGAGATACAATGACAGACCGAAACAGGAAATGTCTAGCAACAGTGTCACTGATCAGAGATGGACTGTCTGTTCCGATATCTGTTAGCTAGCAATTAGCTAACGTCTACTGGTTATTTTACACAAGGCAAAGCAACAAAAATCCTGTTCTTACAATCGACGTTTACGTACGGTGTTAGATGTCACCTTTAACAAGGTCTCTGTTGACAACACGGAATTATCATTTACTCTGGAAAAGAGGCGACCTGTCTGACAAAAACAAAGGGACGACGCTCAACACTCGCACTGTCACAACTGACAGGTGGGGAAACAAAAACTTCCGGAGTCACTCCGTTGCGAAAGATTTTCAAAATAAAAGGACTGCGTGAGAAGTAACCGCACCAGTGCTCGCTTCATGGACCCATCTACTTGGTAGGTTTTACCATGTACTTGGTGTTTTTTCGTATATGAAAATAAATTACACAGTCTCTGACGGTCTCGAAAAGTCCCGACTATGCCCGCTAAAGTATTTTATTTTCAGGATGACATAGACATTTAACCCGTTCCTCTACAATACATTCTCTCAGTAGTGTTCCTGTTAATATACTTTTCTTCATAACGATAGAAATTGTGCGAGACTAAAGGTCATGGATCTTGCCTTAATAAAGGCTGTTTTCTTTGCCACTGATCTGATATAGCTATATTGGATGCACATGTGATTGAGTTTTGATTTGTTTGATTGAGTTGTTTTATTAATAAGTTAGAACGAACAACCCTGGTAATAATAACCCCATTATTATATATGGTAAATGAACATTGTTTGCTCACGTTTACTCTTTAACTAGCTAACGTTGTTTATGAGAAGTGTGCATTCTGTATAACGTTAAAATTCAAAGGGCTATTTTTTTTTATCTGTCATCAACGGCGACAGGTGCACAGCACTGATGACGATAGCTGGCTAGCTTGCTAATGTTAGCGCTAACACTGACAGCACATACTAAAAATACTGAAGCCATTGTCTAATTTGATGTTCGTGACTGTATTCGGTTTGTTTAATTGTGCTTTTTAATGTGTGATTTTACTGTTTGGAAATAATAAGGATTATATCACTGAGGGAAATGAACATGGCCCCTCTACCTAAACCTGCCTGACAATGTCTGAACAATTTGTGGAAAACAAAATGCTTAGCTCATTCATGTGTGAGATGTTCTGACGTCCTTTTGTGATACTTTTTATATTAAAATTTCATTTTGACTGTATCCTAAATGTGCTTCATTCATTGCTTTAATTAAAGAGTGAGAGTTTGGTGTGGGCTCACATACTGTGTCCTTGGCTATGGAGAATGCTGCAAATACGAATGGCAGGACCGATAAAGATGAATATGAGATCTTCTGCTTAAAGATCAATGAAGGTGAGGCTGACAAACCTGCTGATGTCAAATCACAAAAGATAGTTTGATGTAAATTTTGATTTTCTTTTCTAATAATTCCATTACAGTGGTGTTGGACGCTCAGTTGCTGATGACAGAAATAGAGCAACTGATGGACAGATGTACATCAGCAGGCCCTTCTAAAATGAATGTCAGGGATAAGGTTTGTACGGTACTGTGAAGGGGAGTAAATTATCGAAATGAATGATGTGACTACAGATTGGCTGTTTGATTCATTTTTTTTCCTGCAAAACAAGCCAATAATCTCAACATCTTTACTGTCATGCTCCATCCTCCAAGGACAAGCATTGACCGATTTGTATGTATGATTGATTATGTGTATGATGTTGTGTCAGATTCCGCAGGAGTGTCAGGCCAACATTGAAGAGGATGGAGAAACCTTGGTGATCGAGGGTTTCAGGTTTTGGAGTGCGACCAACAGGGAGGGACCTAAGGAGACAGTGTTTGCAAACTAATGAAGGCAGTTGGAAGTGTAAAAAATGACCAGTGGCTACCTTGGAGATATCAGTGACATCAGTAAGTTTTAATGTTTCAAAATGATGGGCTAACAATTGTTTGATGTGCAGTTAAAAAGACAATCTCTTTAACATGATGTTATATTTCATAGACAAATGTATTAGTCTGAATTGTTTCAATGTGCTGTCATGGTTTTGGGTAACAGGACAAGTGTTGATTGATTTGTCTAATTTGTTTGGCCCATAGTGTGACTGTGAATTTTAGAGTACAAACAAGAATGTTTAATTCAGAAGAGTTGTCAAGGCACATGCTGTCTTTTGTTATATCATAATGTTCTTGTTACTCAGCAGAGTATATGTTGTAGTAAGTTAAAGTAAAGGAGGTCATCAGCATGGCTTTCTCTTTAATTACATCCTTCAGTGTCATTGCTGTGGTGTGGGAAAATGAATATGAAAGACTGGCTTTTCCCTCAGTAGTAATGAATATGACTCAGTTCTGGTTTAGTTGGTTTGTTTTCTGTTTTCTCCCTTTCCCCCCTCTCCTTCCTCTGCACCCTTTCCTCTAGTTGTATCAGGAGGCGGGGCTTATCTACCGTCCTCGGCTGCCATTGACGCACACCTGCACATCAAGCTCATTGACGTCTGCATAGTACCCAGGGAAGTCTGCTCTGCTCTGCTTCGGTCGTGCTGTGTCCTGCCATCCCCACTGCATGCTCGCTCGTGTGTTTCCTGGTATTTTTGTGTATTTGTGAACTCTATTTATTAAAACATTTAAGAACTGCCCCCACAATTCCATCTCTGGCTACTGTTGGTCCAAACTACCTTTGATCCCAAAAATGTTTTTTCCTCCATGGGATAAACCCACTGAAAAATATAAGAGGCATGTGTGTTCTCTCTTGCTATCAATGACCCTTTTGACAGGCATTATTTAAGACAAAAAAATATTTTTAAAATGGCTTCATTTTCATATTATTATACTTACACCTGCAATCTCTATGTTGTTCAACAGGGGGCACTACTGCCTTTAATACAGCAGTAGAAGATGTTTTAGAAGATGTTCTCCTCCTAATTTAAAACTAGAATCATGTCTGTCTCACCTGAGAGCAATTCTTGATAACTGACTCATGAATGGAAGAACTTAGAACTATATCAGGCTTATTAATGATCAACCTCCTCGTGTTCCTATCAAAAAGTTCATGATGATTGTCGACATCACACACGTTGCAATACAGAAACTTTGAACTAGGAACATTATATTTCTGTACTAGCAATGCACTGAAAACTGCATAAGGACCTCCAATAGATATTACACCTACTGTAATATATCAAACAGGCATCTTATATCAAACACTTCTCTGCTTTAGCTGTACAAAATGCCTCATCCACACAGTCACAGTCACACTGATAGCTGTGGAGCAGACATGCAAGGTGCAAGCCTGTCAGAAACAGCTTAGGTTTGACGGTCTGCTGGAGGACGATTTGATTTCACCAGAACCAAACCTCCAGCTCAGAGATTTGGAAACTACCCTGTCTACGTCTTACACTGTTGTCATACTCTACTTTGCATGAACTGTGTCATCTTGATTTCACATCCATAATCCACTTCAATAAATACTTGATACTAAAGTTGGGAGATACTAGGAAATAAAAAAATATCAAATTATGTTTTTTTTCCTTTTTTTTTCCCAGTGCCAGGGTGTTATTTTTACAATCCAATTTTACTATCAGCACACTTAATGTACTTTTTGTAATGTAATGATTTAAATGAATGTAGCTGAGGGGCATTTAAAAAAGGTTATGTTGTATTTTGTTTGAGAATGACTGTCATTCATGATAAGTTTACTTTCCATCTCTTTCCTTCACACACCACTGATTTCTCTTAGAAAAAAGACTGTGTAGCACATATAAAGGTATTTATTTATATTTAAGCTTCCTTCTATAAACTGTTGGCTGAAATGAGCCACTGGCCAAATGACAAATCTTTCATATTCATTTCCCACCACCACAATTCACAGGAAATGTAGGTCTTAGCTGAGGTGTGCGTATGTGTGTGAGAGAGAGAGTGAGTGAGAGTGTGTGTGTGTGTGTGTGTGTGTGTGTGTGTGTGTGTGTGTGTGTGTATGTGTGTGTGTGTGTGTGTGTGTGTGTGTGTGTGTGTGTGTGTGTGTGTGTGTGTGTGTGTGTGTGTGTGTGTGTGTGTGTGTGTGTGTGTGTGTGTGTGTGTATGTGTGTGTGTGTGTAGATGTGAACATATTAGAAATCATTCATACACATCACTGGAAAAACAAACCATTCGTCATTATAGCTCAAACTTTTAAAATAATTTCCACATGTTCCACTTAGGTCAGGCTTTCAATAGCCAGGGCATTATGTTTAATTTTCACGTTTACATTACTCATACATATATGATTATATCTGGTATAGTTTTTCTTCACATTCTCAACCCACTGAAAGCGAAGTGATTTAAGGCATCCTTAATGCTACGAGCCTGAACAGTTCAACACACTGAGCCCACGGTGCCATTAAAACAACCTCCTGACCCCCTCAGGCAAAGACTTGGCCCTCTCTGATAATATTTTCATTGCTGGTGAATTATAAGTGTTTAAAGGGGCACTAATCGCAAAGTTACACTCATGCCAAGAGCTTTTTAGCATCAGTAGACCACAATGCCTGGATAGAGGGCCTGAAGTTAAAACATTCATTATAAACAATTATATTTTATAGCATTAATGCCTTTAAGGAATTAACTGGTGGAAAATGCAAATAAAGTTGGTGTGAAATATTACAAAGCCAAGTTTAGACATATTATTAACGCCACTTATGCAGCTTCTGCTTACGGCTGATTTTTTCCCTGAATTTTCCAAACTTCCTGCAAAAAAAAAAAAAAAGTCTGTGGCTCACGTCTGTACAAGGGAATTTGCTCTTCCCACACAACGTACAGATTCTCATCAGAGTAGCATGCTATCTCCAGTGGAGCTGCTCAGGGGGTCAAACAGGAATGTTTGTGGTTGGAATGTGCTATTCCTCAAATGAAGAATAGGGCTGGAAAATTAAGAATAAAAGTAAAAAGTTGAGGTTGAAATATAAAAAGGCAATATATCTAAACGTAAGAATATAAATGAACAGATTGTAAGGCATCTTTTTTAATTTTGATTCATAAAAGAGGGATTTTTCTACATTCTAAGGTGCACATGCTCCATTATCTTTGATAATTAACCTTCCACCTTTATATTCTTTCTTATATACACATCTCATCCATCCTCTCCAGCCTCCTGTTTGTTTGGGGGGGGGTGGGGGGGGTGCATTGTGGGACTGAAAGTGTCACCTCATCACAAACATTTGAAGATCCGAAGAACAGTTATGCTATGAAATCTTGAACATCTTTGTGGCAGAAAGACATGTGATAACTCAGCAGATTCATTTAATCAATCTATTCTCAATTTGCACCGAGCCTATTATATATAATGTATTCTGAATATACGATTAACGAAAATGAACTTGACTGTAAGGAAACTAAAGTGGTGATAAGTGAACTGAAATGACTAATTAGTTTACTGTCTGTTGCATATTTTCTGCCTTTCAGTGGCTTTCCTTTCATTCTCTGCAGTGCTCCCGTCACTGCACCCTAATGTGTTCCACTGGTACTTCTGTTTTTTGTGCCTCTCCACATCCTTTGACATTCAGATCCCATCTGAGACAGAACAGCTTGGCTGGAGTTGACCCCGATGTAAACTGTTCCTACTGTTTTCAACATATGTGTATGTGTGCTGTGTACAATAGCTGACTGTTTGCTCTTTAAAAGTTCTACATTTAGTGTGTTGTCCTCTCTTTCCTCTCTGCACTTGCTGTGGTTTACAAAAGCAAGAGCAGGAGTTCAAACGTTAATACTTTGTTTAGAAGACCGGGTTCAGGTTTAGAGAAAAACATGAATAAGTGAATGTTCATCTCGTACGTGGTATGGCAAGGGTAAGACAACATTCTGGAAGCTACTTTCTCCTTTGCTCATCGTCTGTCAAAAGCATCAGGTGGGTCCTTGGAGAGATGAGCAAACCTTCTTGGGGGAACAGACTAACTCCTACAAGAACAGATCATGTCTTTGTGTCTGTGTAACAGACTATCTTTTACAAACCTGAACTGTACCACTTCAAGCAGGAATGATAACTTGAAATAATAAATAATATAAGCAATAAATTTGTCAGTAATATTATAGACAGTAATATCATATACAGTCATACTGGAAAAAAGTGTATTATTAATTAAAGAAAATCGGAGTCTGGTAGGATCGTCTCCTTCATACTGTAATAAACCTAGAATTCATGATGATTTAAAAAAAAAAATAAACTTACCAAAGAAACAGTCCAAAGAGTCTAAAGCTGTTATCTGTATGTATTTTCCCTGTATTTTTAAAAATACTGCATGACATTCCATATTGCATACCACACAGACATGTGATTGCAGGGAATAAAAGAAAACGGATACTCATAGTTTCCCCCTGAAAGAAGTCAGCACAGGAAGAAATGTGGGGACTTCTGTGTGTATATACATATATACAGTATATATATATATACATATACATACACAATATGACATATATATACACACACACACACCACACCACTACATGTATATGTATATGATGTGTGTGTGTCTGTGTGTGTAAATATATATACTGTATATAATTAGCTAATGCTATTATTATTGTTGTTATTTGCTATTGTCAGTCATCCAGTCATCTGACTCATTTGTTTACATTATGCGGTGTGATGGACAGAATGCTGTAAAGTTAAATTTCTTCTGATCTTAATGGGGAATGACTATTGCTTCTTGACATTTCATGTCCTCCAACTGGTAACTGTTTCACTGATGTTTAAACAGCTGCTAAGTAAAGTTCTTCCCCAGAATTTCCGGCCATATATACACTACTCCTGTCTTTCTTCCTGCCTCCTCTGCATGTCCTTGCTTCATATTTTACCCCTCTTGTCTGCTGACACTCTCTCTCTGGACCTGTCCTATGTGCCTCGTCCCTCTCCTTGCATCAACACCCAGCCCCGCATGTGACCTCTTTCCTTAGTTTCACCGCTCATCTGTCCGTCTCTCTCATCGCCATCATTTGCCATTTAATAAATTTGGAGATGTTGGACAAACTTTTCCCTCTCTTTCCATTTTATCTGTCTTATTACGTTAAATGTACCTTTTCATTGTCATTGCCTTTCCTGTCCCACGCATCATCTCTCAATTTCTCTCATCACTGCTTTTGTCTTCTGGAGTGTGTGCCCTGCTTTCTGTGTTTGTATTGGGCAGATTCGCACTCTTTGACATATATATGGTACAAATGTGTAATAATGCTTACCCAGACTACTCCCTTACATGGCTGTTTGAAGGTCCAAGCATAATAACAGACACTTTTCAGCTGCTGAGGAAAGGGGCTGATGGCCTTGCACAAGGGAGATGGGGTGAGAGCAGTCACAAATGGCATTAATACGCAATAATCTGTAAACACAACAAGACATCCCGTAAGTGCAGCAACCAGCAGTTCCTGTGGATCACTGAAGATGGAATGTTCTTGTCATGCTGCAATCAATTTAATCAAAACATAACACTTTCTGAATCAGAATCTCTTAAGTCTTGTTGTTTTTTGGACAAGTGCAGAAATATACCATTGTTGTCATGGATCACAAAATACACACTTCTCCTCCATCACACACATCAATCAATCTTTTTTGAGGTTGAAAAGGTTACAACACCAGACAGGAATCCATCTCCTGTATGTGTAGACGTCTGCCCCAGAACCCCCCAGCAATAACACATTCAGTAAAGCGAAATTGTTGCACAAACATGTGTCAAATTGCATGTATAACTGAGTAGAAACCACAAAATATGATCGGGTCCTTGAGCTGCTTTGTGGTTAAGGGGACAATGATTACTGCTGTCTGGGGGTCTATGTGCTCATGCTGACATTTATGTTCAAATGCTTTGAAAATATGATGGGAAAGTGTATTCTTGTGTGTTTTCTATTTATATTGTTAAAGATATAAGATTTTATTTGACTGACGTTGCAGTAACTGTGTTTGTGTCGTAAAATCCTCATGCAGATACGTTATTCACAAACTTAACACACTGGAGAAGGAGCGCCGGTCTTTTGTACCAAAACTTCTATTGCTGTTTGTTTTTCAGTCTATGTATCTGCTTGTACACTTTTCTCCCTCCAGAGGAAAGTGCCGTGAAGAATCTGATTGTGAGCAGAATTCGAACCCCGTGTTGTTGCCAGCACACGGCCTCAGTCTGAGCCACAGATCACCTTGTTAGTCTTGATTTCACAATCTGACCCAAACCTGGAAGTTCCATCTGTGTGATTCACTCCAAGGTTGACTGAAGGATCAGGTTGCCCCTCTGGCTTCCTGATGTGTATTTTTCAGTTCTAGTTCATGTGTGTGTGTGTGTGTGTGTGTGTGTGTGTGTGTGTGTGTACGTGCATGCGCACATGCTGTTGTTTGTACACACTTGCGTACATGCAGTTGCATTTGTGTGTGTGTGTGCTGAATGCCAGCCAGGTATAGTTTGAGAAGAAGGATTAATGGTCCAGGAGGGACACGGCAGCTGGAACACTGAACACCAGACAGACATACAGACAGACAGACGGACGGATGGATGAAGGAAAAGAGGGAAATAAATCAAAGCTGAGAGGAGTAGAGAAAGGTGGCTGGAAGGTTGTGAAATGCCATGAAGAGGAGAGATGGGGGAGAAAGAGAGGAGACAAGGGAGCAGCAGGATGAGGAAAGAAGGAATGAGGGAAGGAGAGATGAGTAGGAGGGAGATGATAAAAAAAAAAGATTTGCTCACTCAAATAAACTGCAGATTCTTTAGAAATGATGTGATGTAAGATTTCAATAATAGCCCAGTAGGCTGCGATGTGTGCCGTCATTCAAAAATGCCAGGAGACCATAGGAAACATCATATAATACTAATGTATCTGCCCACAACCACACACACACACACACACCTCAAACTCTTCACTCTCTCTTCCTTCCTTTCTTTCACTTCTTTTCTTTTTCCCCCTTTTACCACATCCCTTTCTTTCTGTCGCTGTCTAAGACTTCAGTGCATGCGTGCGTACACACACACACACACACTCACACACACACACACGCCTCACTCTGCTGACCACATCCCCTCCTCTCTCCTCTCCTCCCAACCTCAGGTCGTGTGGTAATGACTGCGTGATGGAGCCTCGTGGCTACCAGACTGGCAGAGGTATTTTTAGCACTTGTGGTGGTTTCCATCACTAAATATGCTCCAACTCCATATTTCACGATTGAAACCAACCTCAAAGGCAGAAATGGATAGTAGGTTTAGGCTATTAGACGTTCCTCTTAAATGTAGCTGAGAGATTTGTGGATTGACGGCCAGGATGGTAATTGCTGAAAACTTGAAAAAAACAACGCCCCCCTAAAAAAAAAAAAAAAAAAAACATACAAAAAAAGTGTGGTCTTCATACAGTACAGCCGAGTCGGGGCAAAGTTGAAAGTATCAACATTACGTCAATGCCACAGTTGTGTATCTTGCGAGAAAATAATGAGTTGAAACATCATCAAACCCAGTTAAGCCAAAGCAGAAAATGTCTTTAATGTGGTGCTGTTATTATTGTAAGCAGCTGCATCAGAGCCGAGTTTTACAGATCAATACGGTCTAATATAAAATGTAACCAGCAAGGACCCTTTGGTCAGACCGACAGATTGCTTGGTAGCTTTGAAACCAGGACTGGCATCCCGTTAAAGGTTGACATTGGTTTGATATATGCCATGCCGGTGTTGTGTTGCATGTGGTTGTAAACCACTGGCAAGAGTGCATCTGAACAGTAAAAGGTTTGGCAGTTTCCTTGAAATGCTGACTGACTTTACTGTACATTTTTCCCCACATACACCGCTTTTGTTAAAGGAAAAAGTGCTGCCTCAACCACATTTTGTGCTGATAAAAAAAAAATAAAAAAAAATCAGTGTCATGCTTTGCTCAATGGTTCCGTAATGACCAGTCAGCTGCAACAGATTAAAAGCAGAGTGCGCAACACACACACACACACACACTTTGCAGAATCTCCCCTGAACATAGCCAGTTGTCTCCCACCACTAATTTCAGTAAAAACTGTCTTACTATTTGTTTTTTTAAAATTTTCATCCAGCTTGTTGTTGCCTTCAACTGTTTGTGTTGTGTAGCAACAGCAGGTTTTAATATATCAAAAAATAAAGGGGAAACTGAAAGGTTTCACCTCAAAGTGACAGAAAGCTCAACTTGTATGTATAAACCAGAGGACAAAGCGTGAACGAGCGTCAAAGGCCTCTGAGACACGCATTCAGGAATATAAATTCAGACAATAATTATAGCATATTTACTTCTTAATGTCACACAGATAAGCAGCTAATCTGAAATGAAGTAGATGAGCCATCAAACGTGCATTTCTATTTCATGCTTCACCAAATGTAAATCTGTTTTTCTTTTTATGTGAAAACTAATGTAAGATAAGTTTGATGGAGTTTGGACAAGTTTGGTGTTTGATAGATTTTCTGGGTTTCATCTTGTGAAAATCTACAATACGATATATTACATATCTCCATATCAGAACAACTGATGTTTGTCATGAAAAAGACACACAACATTCATTCAATGGGCATCTAGTTTTTGGCAGCTCAAATATGACATTGGTTCTTTCAGCAAAAAGAGAAGTCTAGGGCTGATGGATGACTCACGGTGGAGCGCAGACCTTCTTTTTCATCTGAGAGCTTCCACATTTTTACAGAGTACTTCATCTTGTCTTTCTTTATTTCTGCTGGAAAGCTGGTCTCAATTTCCCAGATGCATCTTTCCTCTTTCACAATGAGGTTCATTGTCTGCAGAAGAGAAGGGTGGTTTATGGTGCATGGAGAGACAAGTGGCAGGAGCACATTCAAAGACTTATTGGTACCCGTAATCCCATCGCTGAGTGTTTGCGCTATTTGACTGCTGGGGTCACTTCATTTTAAATCCAGTCCATACAAAGTGTAAACAGAAGCTGCTCCTTCTGTTTTCCTGTGCTCCCAGAATTCTCATATTTCCAATCACAGAGAGATAACATCTGGAGCTTGGATGTTTGGGTGGATTATTCAAAAACCTACTCCTGGAGAACAACCGAGAGTGGAATGAAAACTTGATATCCTGTCAGCCCTGTTAATGGTCATTTTTTATACTTCTGTGTCTTTAGTTGAAGCATCGTTTTGTCTCTTTCTCTTGATGTTTGGTCATTTGAGTCTGCAGTCTGGAGTCAGGAGGCCTTCTGGGAAACAGAGTTCTGTGGGCTCTAATTCTTTCCACTTAAACCACAGATTTATTTTGGATGAGCCTTTGACTGTATTTGTGTGCGTTGCAATGTCTCATAGATTTAATGGAACAATAACATGGCGGAGCACAATGAATGAATCATACATCAAGTCGATGAGGACATGAAGCTGCAGAGCTTCTCTCATCTGCCCGTCTGTTGGGTTGATGTCAATGTGGCGCTGAAATGTAAAGGAGTTGTTACTGGAGTCAGATTATTATAACAATTTTATGAACTCTTACCATGGAGATCCTGTGGTACAATGGAAGGAATAACATGAGAATGGGCAAATATTTAATTGATGACAACCTGAAGTAAGTTATCATCTTGAAATGAGGTATGTATTTAAGATGTCAAGTGAGACTTCATTGAAGACTTACTGAACATGTTTAGTACTAATAAAAACACAAGCTGTTTCTGTTCCACTGTTTTACTAACAGCGAGAATCAAGGATAAATAATTTCTTTTCCTTGATACCTCCAACAGTAGTTTGTGTGGTGACTCATATCAGGTGGTCTGGATCACACATAATTTCAAGATATTAACAAGTTGTTTCACTAATAAAATAATAATACTGGGATACGCTATAGTTTTCAGTTCCACATACCTTTTACTAAATGTTTTGTACCTTTGGAGATCCACTGTAACTTCAACTGCACACGTATGAATGGCTAACTGAGGTATAATATTGTTGAAATTGCACTTCAGGTTGTTTATTCAGGTTATTATTCTATTATTTTACTGTTCCAGCCCACTGTGGCCCAATGTGGCCCCTGAACTAAAGCTTTACTAACATATACACTAATAATATGGCTATTTGATGATTTTCTTTTAACAGACAAAGGGTGTCAAGACGTGCAGATTATATACTGTAACCTGATATGTGATTTTTTTTGTTTGTTTTTTACAACTGTATTTCTACTTGGATACAGTCCCCTTCACATGATTGAAAGTTTCTAAACATTCTGTTTATCTAGGTATTTCAAATTACTTTGACTTTTTTGCTCTTTGTAGTATTTGTATCTGTTATTTTGCTTAGTGTATTCTGAGAAAAACAGCCTTTTGATCCTCTATATACTATGCCTTTAACCTTGACTAGAAAGGAAGACTGTGCCCTGACCTTCACCCTGACCACAAAACCCAGCGGTAACTGCCAGGCTGAACTGCTTGAGGAAGTTGCTATGAATCTGTGGCACCCAAATTCCACAGGGCGTATCCTTCACTTTCAGCTAAGTGCTTTAAGTTTGGTATATTACACTGTCAACAATCTCCAAAATTTCCAAAGGCAAAGTGAGTTCTGAAAAACAAACATACCACTCCAAACTCATATTATTATTCATTTCTAAGTGAACAGTGGTAAATGAATGTACATGTAAATATACAGGATTAAAGCAAGAATGTACATGTATACATGTATACATGTAATATACAAAATTATAGCTAGAGCTCATTTCCATCTTTAGTCCCTTGGCAGGCCATTACCAACCACATGCATCCGTACACCAACAGCAGTAACAAACACACTAACAGTGCTAAGAAAAAGAAGAACATGGTTTCCTTTATTAGTCTCAAGAGATACGTTTTTTCTCCAAATCTCACACATCCATAGGCATTGGAGGGGTTATCAACCACAGGGAAAACACTCTGTCTCTTCAGTCTTGACCTTGAACCACTCAGGCGATCACCTACCAAAGTTTTTGGATGTCAACAATATTGGGTGAGAAACATCTGGCAAAAAACATCTCCGCAAAACGTCTTTGCATGCGATAAATTGCACCCTGATTCACGACCCATATCTAGAAGGATGTAGTCTTGCAACAAACGATAGACCCTCCCAACTCAAGGGGCAGTACCGATGAGTGTGTACCAAAATACTATCACATGTTCTGTTCACAAACAGTATGTGTGGTCCAAATGACCACAAACCAAATATGACAAGTCAGGTGCAGTCAGTACAGGTCAGGTTGTTTATTAGAAGAATGAGGTTTCCTTTATTACTCCCAAGGGGAGGAGGTGTGATTGCACCTTTACATGGGCAGTGGAGGTGCCTTGCTCAAGGGCACTTAGCTGAATGTTTAGGGAGGGGAGTTCTATCCCATAAAAAAAATATATTAAAATCTTTTCAATTATGACCTTGGCCTGTTCTTTTTTCACAGAGCCACTGGATTGCAAGAACCACACTGCATTTGTTCTACATCCTGACTGTACCTTCCACCAGTGGCTGTTAAATTTAAGAAGGTGTTGGACGCCACTGGTAAAATAAAGTGCTTTCTAGCAGGAAATGGTAGTTACGGAGCATCAACTGGGAGTCTCAAAGGTGTAA
>NW_027615521.1:0-40562 GCF_965212315.1 Lampetra planeri | reverse complement strand
CCCCGGCTTAGGTAGAGAGTATATATCATGTTATGGGGGAATAAAAATAACATATGACACGAGAGAGGAGGACACTGTTTCGCTCGGGATTAGTTTGTGTTTCAGGTTGATTGTTGAGTCTTGTATTGAAAACAGTCCTAAACACAAGATGAACCGAGTGTATTTTACATGTTATGATAATTGAGTTTATATAATATGTCCAGTGAGCAAATGAATAATTGAATGTTTTTTACTCAAATGAGAGAACAAGCAAAAAGAACGTTAAGCAAAAACTTGAAATACTTCACAGCTCCCCACAGGACTAAATCAAATATCTTTTCAGAGTGAGTGAAAGAGAAAAGGAGAAAGAGGAAAAAAAGTGATCCCATTTCCCTCCTACTCCTCCCCTCCCTCTCTGTTTTCCCTTCTCTTTTCTCCTGTCTCGTTTTCTCTCCTCCCCTCCACTCCGTCCTGGTCGGTGTTTCGCCTTAGCTCTTTGCGTGAGTGGAGCACAATAAAGGTTTTAATCAAAACTCCTGAACAAGCAAAAGCCCTGTGGCAATGTGCCAGGCCCGGCTCGGCCAGGACAGACAGCTCCTCCTATTCGGTCCCGGAGCAGAGCTGTGTGCTGGGGTTTAGGGGGAGGTAGGGGTGAGGGGGTGGGGGTAACACTGGGAGCAGGGTGGGCCTGGCCTTGCAGTGGCTTGGCAGTAAGCTTCTGTTCCTGCTAAACCACTGCTGATTATTAATTTTGGGGAGTTCAGACAAGAAACACTGTGTCAGCACATTCCGTTCTCTCTCTCTCTCTCCCCCTCTCTCTCTGGTTCTTGTTCTTACTTTATCTGAATCACTCTTTTTATATCCTTGCACTTTCATTCCATCACTGACATTCCTCTTGCTTCTCTCCAGGACTCGGCTTTCTATTTATCCTTTTCAGTCTCCTTTACTCTATCTTTCTTTTCTTTATTCGTCTGTCTCTCTCTACTCTCTCTCTCTCTGCCAACATTGAAACTTTGCAGGGCAGTGTTCTGTGTGTTTCTGATGAACACACAGAAAAAAAAAGACCCCTGCTTTTTCTATCCTGTTGGGTGTTTGGCATGGTAGAGTCTTTTCCCTCTTCTCTCATCGCACATAAATAATAGTATTTCCATATTACAAATTCTAGTAGAAGTTCAGCCAAGAGCACATACCTCCATTAAAGAAGGCCAACGGCCCACACATCTATTGTACACAAACATGGACACACATTTGCCCGTGCTCCTTCAGATTCTCATTTAAACCTTTCTTTCAAATACAATTAGACCGTTTTCATGAATCTCAAATAAGTAGTTAAATGCAGAAAAACAACAGGACACTGTTTTATGGTTGTCCAGATTCTCGTTGGAAGGAACAGAAAAATGAAAATCCAACTGTAAACAGATGAAAGAGTTTCCTGTCTGTGTATTTTCCTCATAAAACCTTGGGAGTCCTCTCAGGGTGGGGAAGATATGGATTGAAGGAGAAAGAGAGAGACACAAACAGCACCTCAGTGGTCAAACAGAACCCTTCATCGTTGGGAGACTGCACACTGGGGAGGCGAACATATGACTGGTACAAGCCCCGTTGTGTCGCCAGTGGCAGAAAGACAGATGAACGATATTGCGTATTCAATGTGGCAATATTTACAGAGGAAACCTCGTGACTTGTGTCTTTGCCTTTTCTTTGTAGAGTACATCTTGATCTTAATGAGAAGTTTCACAGCTCCGACAGGAGTGGAAAGATCTACAGATAAGTCTGGTGTCTGCTTTCCACACATGACACTGACGTTGGGAACCGTGGATGAATGTTGAAGATCCTGTCTGAGTGTGCTCAGTCAGCAAACATGCAAAAGTAAGCTGCAAGACGACAACAACATTTGTTGTGTACATTAATGTAATTGGTTGCCGGATCTTCAGTTCACTATTTCAATGTCGACACTGAGGCAACCACATGTCAACAGAAGAATGTCTCAAACATATTTCCTCTGTGGTTCTTCATGTGGTCGAAACAAAGATGTTGAACCTTAAATGGAAAGATAGTGTCTGACAATGGACAAAACCGCAACGTCCAAAACGTTACACGGCCTACAACAATAAGCTAATACAATCAGCACATAAAACATGTCTAAAAATGTCATTCATCACTGAGATGACCATTCCTGACACCTCTATAGGGCACATTTGTTCTGTTGCAGTAGTGTGAACAAGACTGTTCTGACTACAAGACTACTGGACTTACTAGATAAATCCATACATTTATTTTTAAAAATCCACTTTTCACCTGCATTATTTCATTGGATATTGCTGTGTTTGCAGATTTTAGCATCCACCAGAAATGAAACTAAAGAAAACAGGTTTTATAACAAACCAGGGGAAAAGTGCCAACACATTTTTGGACCAGGTCGGTTACCAAAGGCATGTTTCTTTTGTAATGTGGTGACAGGACCAGTTGGCGTCTGGGCTCTTGGATGGTGTGTAGCAAGTGTGTAACTGCATGTAGACTGCTGGTCAAGTTTCACAGCACCGTGTCTTCGCCGCGACCCACAGGAGATGCATTAGGACCAACACACCATCGGTTCTCTGTCACAACATGCTTCAAACATGTACTAGTGGGCTGAAATGTTTTACCGACACGCAAACAGCGTGATAATCCCAATCCTCACTTGCAACAGTTGGAGAGAGCAACGGATTCACATCTGACAACTGGGTACACACTACTGTACTACTGTACTGTATGTAGTGTATTGTACAAAAGGCAGACAGGAAAGTGAATGTCCTCATGTGAAGTTGTTGGTAGCCCGGTTATTTACATTGTCTAACATTGTTCTTTTAGTTTACATGCTTTGTAAACTGAGATTAACATGACAAACATTATTCTTAATAATAATGCATTGGTTCAGATGGTTATGTTAATTTACGTTATTTTCAAGGAAAATTGGTATTTTAACTGTAATATCCCTGACTGAATCAAAATAGAATAAAATAGTCCAATCGGGGACTTGTGAATTGAATATAGTCAGAGAATCCAAGTCACAGAAATGCTTTGTGATGTTCCATATTAATAATAACAGCTGGTGCAAACTATTGACAGACCAAGAGGTTTGACAATTGAAAGGAATTGGAAAAGAAATGGAAAAGAATTGGCTTGAGACCAAAAAATCAATTGTCTCAGATTGACAGATGTAATGGCTGAATCAGTTGTGCAGTCTGGACATGGATCTGGTTCATACTTTGTAACTGGCATTAACTGCCAATGGATGAAGTAGAAAACTCTTTATTTGCTTTTAGTGCAATATGTCAGCAGCATCAAAATGTGTCTTCTTCTTTCTCCGGGTCACTAATCCATTAGTAAGCTCTTTCACCAACAATATAATGCAACAAAAGACCTAAACCGAGCCAAATTAACTTCAATTAACTCCTAGCGACAGGAAATAAAACTGAAGTAGGATAGAGTGTCTTTGTTTTATACCAATTTCCCTCCTTTTTCAGCCTGTTGCAATCTCCCATTCTCTCGCTCTCGCTCCACTATTTGAGCCCCTCTCCCATCCCTCCTTGGGTTCTTTGAAAGTTTTTCCTGGTACAGCACAGGGAGTGGAGAGTGACCGGAGGCCTCTCCTTTCTGAGAAACTGGCCCTGCTAACATGGTTTATAGCTGTCCAGAGACAGTATCAGATGTGTCTGTGAATCAGAGAGAGAGGCTGCCAAAAGGGAGGGATGATGGGGAGGGCAGGGTGGGGGTTGAGGGGAGGGTGAAGGAAAAAGGGAGGAGCCTGCAAACCTGCAAGCCATGGTTCAACCTCAGCAGGCAGTTAAAGTGAGGCCAGGGAGAGGAAAGAGAGAGGCAGGGAAGGTCTGTAGAATAACTAATATACATCGAGGTGGTTTTGATGTGTCGAGGGACAGAGACTGATTTTTATTCCCAGTCAAATTATTCAAAAGCCATAGGTGTACTAGAAAGCTTGGGCAGTACCCCACATTGCATACGTGATACACTGTTGAGATATGTAATATTCACAGATACCAGTGGACCAGTGCATCACTTCAAAGCCCACAACTGATGCTGAGTGTCCATGAAATATTCACATGCAGGTGGTTGCTGCAGACTCTTTTTCTTCACCTCCACAAATTATTCACAATAAATATGACATCATCTGTCAAACTCTTACTATAAAAGCTACGAATGAGCATTACCAATGAATAAGTACTCTACTTCAAAGCATTTGATACAAACTGGATTGGACTGTATGTAGAAGAGAAGAAAGACAAGATCTGCAGTCTACTAATGATTTAACAGTGGTGGGGGAGAATGAAACAGGTTTTTAATTGAGGATGTCATCAAGTTCGAAAGAAAGAACTGACAATTTTTGTTATCTGAGCCAACACAGGTGACACAGAAAAGGAAAAACTGCTGCCTGAATGTTTTGTGCACTTTTTTTTCCTGCTGAGGGAGACAGTCAGAGCATGAATCTGCTGCTGCCAAATTAAATCTATGATTTAACGCTCTCTAATCAAGTGTGTCATAGTGGTACCAGTCTGATAATGCATAAAACGTCAGTGAGGTACAGTAATAACAGCTGCAGGTAACTGAGACAACGTACAACCACATAAAGTAACTATGCTCAATTCTGCTCAGTTATTACAGCCATGATGCTCAGACTAAACCAGCAGTTTGATGGACTTGGTATGATGACTAGCGCTCTAACAATAGCCCTCGTCGTTAAATCTTAACAGCCTCTGATCCCCCTGGGAAATCGAATTGATCTTGGTAAAATTTGGGCCAAACCAAGGTATCCTTCATTTCACCACGGCCCTTCCCCCTCCTCTCCCACCAAGGTTTCACTTGGTGCTACTGTCTCTCCGAATCACAGACACCAACGCCTGCTGCCCAAATGGTTTGTCTCAGTGTCTGTCAAAGCACCAGGACACCGTTGTTCTGCTCACCTGCCTTTGTGGGAGAAAGCAAAGCATGTGCTCAGTGAAACACATCCTTCATTCTCAAGTTTGGATTATTTTATTGGTACGGCAAAATCACATTTGATAAGAGCTCTGGAAACAATTGTGATGCAGTCTTAACATTACTTTGCTTTGAAGACTTTTCAGGGAAGAATACTGAGAAATGTATTGAAATTCATGAATTTGAATGGGGGCCAGTGTACTTTTCTGTGCACGATGAATAGCCAACTGGCTCAACCAGAGGTAATGTAGAGTTCACAGCCTACGTGCTCAGAGTGGTACTAAGGCCATCTGTCAAAAAAAGCAGTGGGGAATTACAGAGAATCCAGCTTTTGAGCAAGGAGGAATGTACAGTTTCATGTCCAGAACGACATAAAACAGTTGATCTATTCTCGTAATATCTTCCTTTTTCTTTGGCATGCAACATCCCAGAAAAATTATTCAATGAAGCCAGAAGAACAAATAAGAAGATGTAAATCTGGAACACTTGTGGAGGAACAAAGTTCTCACTTGAACTTACTAAGGTGGGCCAGTGAGTGCCAAGTGCATGTTTGAGTTGGATGCTAGAGCAGGTGAACACAGGTTCTCACCACTTTGAATAAATTATAATATGTGCTTATTTTTCTAAATGCACAGGAGGGAAGTGGGATGTGAGAGAAAAGAGCTTTAATCTCTGAGGAAAAAAAATGACACTGTTTTCTCTGAACTGCTGAATGTAAAGTACAAACATTTATATACTCGCTTTTTTCAAATTGTCATTAAACCAGTGAAACTTCAGAGGAACAGCATGTGCTTTAAGTCACAGCAAGAACACACCGACATAGTTGTGTAATGTCATCCAACTGAAAACACACTACTGTTCAGTTTAAAAAGGACCGCACAAACATGGCAGTCCTGGACAGGAGGGGTCCGTACGTAGGATCGTAGACAGTTTTTGCTCGCCACAGCCAACGAGCAAATCCTCATGGGCCAAGAACCAAATGTAATCTGGACATGTGTACATTGTTTTTGTTCTGTTCCAAATGCATATAATGCAAAAACCTCACTTCCTGATGCCTTAAATGAAACACTAGCAATTGATGCTGGTGCCCAGGGGGGCATTAGCCTCACTGATAGTGTGTCGCCTCCTGTGGGCATATGAGTCCAGCGTGCTGCTGGGATTGATCACATTAAACACATATATGATGTTCAGGTAAGGAAAATATGACTCATCTAAAATGTAGAGTCATTACATTTAGATGTGACACAATCGAGTGTGGTTAGGATGAATTGTATATATGTATATATATTTTTAATCATAAAAAATGATCATGCTAGTATAAAACATGTTACAAATGACTGTAAATATAACAGTTCATACCTACATTAATTATCTGAAGAATAGACAACATGCCTATGCAAAAGCAAAAATTCTTTTAGATACATACAAAGCAGCTGTTATATGCCTTACAAACTTGACTCCCACCATTACACTGTAATTTCACCTTTCTATTTGCAGTAGAAATGCAACATCCTACCGAGCAACTGCACTGGTGAGAAAACCCATGAGACTGCTTACGAGTGCTCTTACCTTGAGATGACTCTGATCTGGGAGCAGCAGGTAGGGGTCGCTGGGATCTGGGTTGGCTGGACGGGAGGGACATCTTGACAGGGCCCACATATTCCACATACGTCCCAGGGAAGTCACCTCTCTGCTTAGTGCGTTCGTTGTACCCGAGGAGCCAGCCCAGACACTCCGGCTGCTCCACGCAGCCCTCATGATAGTTTTCCATGGACAGCAGGGAGGCCTTGCTCACAACCAGGAGATCCCCTGGCTGCAGGTCTAAAGTCTTCTTCCTGGTCCTTGGTGAATGCGTAGAGGGCACGGTACTGGAAACCTTCCGCTGCCATTTTGTCAGAAAAGCAGAAAGCAAAATGGCCACCGATCTGAGGATTAGATGGTGCAGCCCGAGTCTCTGTGCAACAACTGGTCTCCGCTATGCAGAAATCCTCCGAAAAAGGTCGTTGTGACACCGAGTTCTGATGATGGCTTTGAGGGGGATGAGGGGTTAAGAAGGCGGAGGTCACCCGAAGCTTAGAAGCATTTTCAAATCAACAAGGTAGCAGTCTGTTGCTGTTCGGCTAGGGCTGGCAGCTCTTTCAGACCTGACCGGTGTTTGTGGGCTGGTTTTACTTTCCTCAGCTTGATACCTCGGTTGAGCCAGATGATGGAGCAGAGGGATCGCGTTGGCAACATGCTCTTTCAAGCGGTGAAAACCTGCTGGCTGGGTGCTACGGGAGCAGCCTCGTGAAGATTTGCTAACCAAAGGCCCTGGGTTCCTACGATCAAATGAAGAGGTGTGACTGGCAGACGAGAGGGCTGAACGGAGGTCTTTAATTCCTGTCAGTTCACTCGGGCTCCCACATGTCCTGGACAGGCACTACAACGGACCTGCATAACATTAAAAATGAAATTCAAAAATATTGTCAAAAATATGATAAATAAAGAATTATGATAAGTAAAAATTCATATGTCAATAAATGTCCCAGTCATAAGTAAAGCACAACTAAAGCGCTGCATATCCAAGCTTAACACTGTGCATGAAAATGGCGAACAGCAGCAGCTCCATGCATTTGTGCAAGGCTTTGGTAAGGACAGAGAGATCGGATGCTGCTACTGCGTCATAACGAACAGCAGATTCCCTGGACGGGAGCCTCCATCCGTTCCCTCCTTTCCCATTCAACTGACGCATCACACTTTCCACAGGAACAGCAACTTCCACTGTGAAATAAACGTCCCTTCAACTTTCACCACACGAACAAGTGGACCAATGAAAGTCGTACAAACAGACCTGCACCACGACCGCAGGGCGACTCTAATTTTCTGAAACGTGCTGAAGCCTTTGGAACAGTTCCCCTTTCCATAGAGAGAAATAAGGCAGCTCTGAGCAGCCTCACATATATTGCTTCATGCCATCAAAGTAGCTATGTAATGTAGCCCCTCTACTCCGGATGATGAGAAGAAATGACGCCACTCAGAAAGCAAATGGAGAGTAGTCCAATGAATAAGCCAACGCTCAGTAAAATATAAAAAGAGTCATATGAGGAAATGCTTTCCCACATAGGATCAGATACTCAAATTCATCATCGGTTCATTCATCATCGGTACACAGCAATAAGGTCAAGTCAATTCACATCAACAATTCTCATGTATTTTTTTTTCAGGCCCCATAAAATTCCTAACACAAATGTACAAATGTTGTTAGTGTATGATCGCAGCATCGCGGCTTGCAAACACCACTGTTTTATTAATAGAAAAGGTTCACGTGAACTGAATTCACGTGAATTCATTTTTTTTTTTTCAAACAACACGCCACTAAAACATCAGTTGCAGAATTTGAAAAAAATCACAGATTCTTCCTTTGCCATCGGCGATTTGAATGAGGCAAAAATTAAAAAAAAAATGCTACAAAGTTTATGGCAACTGAACCAAGCAACAAGACAGACCGCAAAGACGAAAGACAGATTAATGTTTCCAGATTAAGTGCAACATCTGCGGCCCGTAGACCAACTGAGGACAACGGTTCTGTTTACGTAGATATTAGATGCCAGTGAGGAACTGCAGCAGGTAGAGACAGAAGGTGAAAGGGGAAGGAAGGTGGGTGGAAGTTTTGCTCGTCTGTGCCAGGACTGACGAGCTATTTGGGTCGATTTCCCAAAATGTGCAAATCCAAACAAGCGTAGGCCTGATTTGCCAGGCCCAGCGTTGTGCAATCATTTCATAAACATTCATGATCGGACGCTGCTGAGAGCGATGCACTGCGGACACTAAAATAGACAAAAGTAGCAGAAAATAAAATAAACCTAAGCCTTTCCATGAATATTTCTGAATACCGAAGTGCATGCTTTCGAACCTTAGTCTACATTGTCCTGCACACCCCCCCCCACCATGGCTGTCAGAATGCGAATGCTCGCTCCCTGCAAACCGTCGCGAGTTAGACCACTATCTGTTTTGAAAAGCGATAGGAGTTATGATGGTAACAGGATGCAGCAGAGAGCAGCACTCACCCCACTTTTGGTTCAGAGAGAAGCCGGACAGGCTCAGCCAGACTCTCCGTCCAACATCCTTCGAGCTGAGAAGCAAGAGGTGCCAGGCTAGACACGTGGCACTGGCATACCCAACCACAGCCCGCAATCCTCACACCACCATACCCCCCACCCCCCATCCCGCCAACACACACACACACACATACACACACTCACAATCCCACCCCCCCATACTCTCTTCTCTCCACCTGCCTATAACCCCCCCAACCGGCAAAGTCCTGCCTCCAACTGACATCCCCCCCCATCCTCAGCCAACAAAAAAAGTCCTGTCGTTTTTCCAGTTGCCAGAGATTATTTGTTTACAGGCAGAGCGCTCCTGGAGGAAACAAGCAAAAACAAGTTGAGGAGGAAGAAAAAGCAGCGTGCAGGAAGCGCTGGCATTCAGTAATCCCTTTTTAGTATTTAGTTCCACAGAAGAAGAAGTGGTGCAACTTGTGTGCGGTGGAAGAAGAGTCATGTCTGTTCCACTCCTGCTCGGATGTTGTTGTTGTAGCTCAGAGTTCAGGAGAGCAGCAACAGCAACGGCTGGCGAGCTCACCGTGACTGGATCCATCCTTTGAGACTTTTTTTCCCCTCAGTGAGAGGACAGCGGAAGAAAGCAGTGACAAAAAAATGTGAGACGGAGCAGTTTGCTATCTGCAGACTCCAATCGGCTGAGAGAGACCGCAGGAAAATAATTAATGAATAGGCAGCAAGTAACTCACTGTTGCTAGAGAGAGGGAAAGCTAATCCTGCGCTCTGATTGGCTGCTGATCTGACCATGTGCTCTCCAGTCACCAGAGAAGCCGGGCAAATCAAGGAAATGTTCTAATATTAGAAAATGTATCTAGGCAGCGATCAAACATCTGACCCAAACAACTACACCGTTTTCTGCACACTTGACTTTTCCATTTGCACTTCCTTGATGATTTCTCTTCATCTATGAGGAAATGCTGATTTAGATTGAATAAAACAGCCAAAGGATGAAGATGACAAACATAACATGGAAAAGCTGAAGGCTGCGCGTGATTGGAGAGAATTCCATGAGTCATGTCAGGTCGTGCAATGGGATAAACAGAGATATTTTGTCAGGCAGGATGACAGGATGTCTGAGTGAACAAAAAGGAGAAAATTGTGGATTTGTAGAAAATTGCAGATTTTGCAAAACAGCATATAGACACATATATATAACAGAAAATTTAAAGTTAAAATAACAGAAATTTAGAAAAGGTTCTATCAACTTTCATTAATATTACTTTTCCTTATTTCATGTTTGTGGTTTTGGATATGGTTTTCTTTAACTGTTATTTAACAGACAATTAATCAATGACATAATGACCATCTCAACATAGTAGTCGTAGGAGCAGTAAAAATACACAGACTCATCAGTGCTTAATCTAAAAATCTCACAAAATTCAGGTCCATTCGCTGATGTACTCACAGTGGCCAATGTTATACAGAGATTCTGCAGTAATAATGCAGATAATATAGCTGTAACTTAACAGTGTTGGTGTTTAGGTTTACACCACCCGCCATTCTCAGTCGCTCTTTTACAAAGATGTCTGTCGGGTACTGTGACGGCCGCAGCTGCCAGCTCAGCAGCAGATCAAGGTGTAAGCTGTAATTATGATGTAATACACCAGCTTGGAGCAGACTGTGAAAAGGGTGCAAGAATACCAGAGAGATGACTGAAAGAAAGCTGCAAAGATGGAAGCAAGAAAATCTACACAAATGTACTGACTTTGCATGACACAACACTATTCCTACCACTTCATATTATACTAAGTATTATTAGTATTACATAGTATTATACAGTTTTTGTTCTTTCAGCACACACATGTCCAGAGGAGCTGTAATGTATGAGGTGATTCTCGTCATTTTAGGCATCAGAAAATACTTTCTTGGCAAGTCTGAGCCCAGTTATGAGTAAGAGAATATTATCCAGTTTAATTATTGAAAAGAAAAATACATCATTCATCCCTTTATTTTTTGTGCCACCCAAGAACCTGCGGATGAACATGTTCTCCAGAGACTCAAGGGTTTGTCGTGCATTATCCTTGACTTTTGTATTTCACCAACAGACAATTTAAGTTGTCTCAGTTCAGTGATAATAATAATAATTTCCATCATCATCTTCTAACATCTGGGTAGAAACAGGCCAGATATCAGCAGCAAGTCTCTCTCAGTGGTTTGCAATGACTGTTGAAAAGAAATGATGGAAACAGTGCTAAATTACAATGTTGCCTACTTGAATAGACAAGATAAAATACACTACATGTAAAACTTCCACAATCAGTGATGCCTCTGATAATTGTCAGTCGTGTCAAACACTCACACTCACAGTTATTTCGTGGGTTTGTGTTGGCCCCTGACATTCCTGCTGGTGAAGAGCTGACGACTGAGCAACCACGCATGCAGCCTGGCCTCGGGCCATCTGTCCACATGGAAGTGAAAAATCGACTGCGCCACAGGCAGGAAGGACAGAGCAGCAAGCTCAGAGCAAGGAAGGAGGATTTATTTTTCAGCCTAAGATTGGAGCTTTGGCATTTTATGATTTAAGTTAGGTTCAGCTGAATTCTATCTGTCCTTAATGAAGCCGAAAAGCCTACTTTGCTAAATAGAAACATATGCCAAGAAGATTATGTAGCACTGAGACGGCACTGTTCTGGGGCACAAGGCTCTACAGTTTAAAAGGACTAACTGCATTTATCAGAAAATATTAAATGCAGGCAAATCAAGTGGCAGCTAGTTTGTCAGGTGACCACATTGTCAAATTTAACATTCACAGAGGAAATCAGATAATATGGCTCTGCAACAGCTGAAAAAATCTCAAGTCTTACTGCTGCTTAGTAAAAGGTTCTCTTTCATGATTCACCCTTCATTCAAAGGATTTCTTGAAGAAAGAAAATACCTGTATTCTGCACTCCATATCTATGTTAACTTAGTCTGAACATTTAAATATTCTCAGAATACTCAGTGGCCACCATTACAACACATAAAATAGTAATCCTTCTATGAAACAAAGAATCATAGTGGAATGAGAAAAGGTCTTTACAGGGATGGGATCATTCTTTTCAACTTCAACCTATAATTGCACTGACCCTCAGTGTATCACACTGTAAAATGTTTAGCAGTCCAAAAATTAACAAAGACTAAAATAGGTTTGCAGCATTACTTGATGAAACAGGAGCATTTTCTCCTCTTCTATTAATATTTGACAGCAGCTAATCAACTCCATGACAGAGGTGCAGAATGGTTATAACAAGTGGACAAAGTGATGCAGCACTGGAGCCAAAGCCGTTTCGAAAAACACTCCCAGGCATCGGATGAACACATTTATCTCCTGTAAAATGCAGAAAATACAACTTTGGTTCACTAACATATGCTTTTCTCCGTTCTATTAATCCCAGTCTAGAATCAACAGCATTTGGAGAGATGTCAAAACTGACCTTAAAGATATAATCTGTTGCTATTTTGATCAAATAACACCATTTCAGTTTAACTGGGTCTCCCAGCTGAAGGACGTACAGTATAACAAAAATAACCACAGCTGTACTGCGTGTGGTGGAAGTTAACTTGGAAGCTTTGGAGGTTTTAATGGAACACACACCGAGCAAGACGGTGAGAGTAACACAGGATATTTTAAACAATAGGGCTCAGCTGGTAAAAACTGATGATACATCCTTATACTGTATGTGTTTGTAAGTATATACAGTATGTGTGTGTGTGTGTGTGTGTGTGTGTGTGTGTGTGTTTAAATATATATATATATATACACAAACACACACACACATACTGTATGTAAGAGATGTACAAACACCACACAAAATTCACATTTGGCTGCATAATGCTGGAGGGATATGGAGGGTCTCTACATGCCACTGTCCTCTTATAACATCATTTGCATTAAATCCTTAATGCAATGCCAAATCCTCAACACACGCGTGCGCGCGCACACACACACCATGTCAGGCCTTCATGTGTGCTGGGCCTCTTAACTACATGACTGGTGCAGCCTGCAGTTATTATTACAGTGTACATATGTTATAGATAAAGTGTAAAGTTCCTTTCATGTAGTTATTTTAAGTCTTGCAGTACAATTTACCATATTCTGCTGACAATTACAGCATTTGAATTATAGCTATAATAAATAAAACAACACTGCCAGTTCAGTAAAAAAAAATATTTGTGTTGTTAAATTGTTTATAGGGAAGAAAACCGAGAAACGTCACGAGTATAAAAAATACTGCAACACTAATGTTAAAATAACTGACGGACTCCGGCCGCAAGCGAACGAGCAACATGCTGCACTAAAGTCACGTTTCTTTAAAGTGCTGTAAGTTCGGCGCAAAAAAAATGTAAGCTACTAAATTGTTTGACGACGGCTGGTGGAGTTTAAACGCGGCTCAGCAGCATGTTAGCTAGCTTTGAGGGCTGAGCACACTTGCAGCAGCGCTTCCACCATTTTCCAGTAAGTTACAGTGGCTGCCTCCTCTACTGGAAATGTGCAATAACTTGGAAAAACTCACCGCGGATTTTTCTTCACTCTCCTCGGTTTCGCCTGTGACGCTTGAGCGCGTTCAAGAGGAAGACAGAGTCCGTTTGGCGTCTCAACCGCAGACGACAGCTTCTTGGTGATCGTTAAACTTCCAGAAAACTGTTCTTCCTTCGCCCTCTTTCTTTCTTTTCCCGTTCATAACTCCCTGCTCCCCTGCACAGCCATTTTCCAGCTCAGCACGGCGCAGGGAGGGAGAGTGCGTGGGAACTCATATGAGGAGCCGGAAAGTGACGAAGATGGGCGAAAATGCCCGAACGGTAAAACGAAGGAATCATCGACAGAGCTCGATTTTAACTTCAGCCTTTAATTATAGTGCGTTTTAAATAAATCTTATTTAATAAAACAGTCTTTCTTCAGATAAAATTTATTGTATTAACTTATTGGGTTTTTTTGACAACTATTTTATTAAGTTTTCAATTACAGCACAAAACAGATCAAGTCAGATCAATGATATACAGATACTTCAAAATATTTCAAAAGTAGTATTTTTTACATGCTGGATAAAAGAAAGAGGGAATGATATGCATGCATAGATGTATATACATTAGCCCATAAAATGCTCCCATTTTACAAAATAACCAGATGAATCATAATCCCTCGTAAATCTAATGCCATGTGTTTGACCTCAGAACTTTTTTCCCAAAAGCTGTAATTTATTTCAGCTTCTTCATTTGTAGCTTGGTTTGTTTGACATATATTTGACATTCAATATTGTATTTTTATGATAATATTCATTCATTTTATTTTAATAAGGATAATATGAGCTGATACTAGTTTGCTAGTGAGTGTATATTTTTGCTGCACAGATTATTGTAGTACTGGGTTAACTGTGGAGGACAAATTATTAATTTGAATAATCTTTAAACCTGACGTGGTCGCAATGATACCGTGGAACAATAAATGACAAATACTCACATGATGAGATTATGGACTCTGCAGTCCTTTATTTCAAGCACTATGAAGACAATAGAAAAGCAGACAATGTCATACCAGTCTGAAGCAGATACCCATGTGGTAGAAATTAAACAAAGGCTGGGTTTTCATTTCCGGACAAGGAGGTTGAGTGAGTGTAGAGAAGAGAGCAGAATGAGACAGATGAGCACCTTTGCAAAGAACCGGAGTGTAGCACACACTCTCACACACACACACACACACACTGTAAAAAATGTGATGCTTCCTTTTGATGTGAGATACCAAACCGCTGGTCTGAAGTGCAGCTTGTTATAAGACATGACAAACAAAATGTTCATCTTAAAAATACAACATGAATATACAAGCCAAGGTACAGGGTACAGGAGATACTATGACGGCCCGCTAGGGGTACAAAAAGATCACATCTCAAAAACATACCGGGTACATGACAAATTTCTGCCCACAGGACAATGAACAAATGTCTGACTTCTACTTTGATTCCCCACAATCTATAACCACACTTCCAGGTTTGCATGTGCTGAAAAAAACACAAACACGTGTTGCTGAAACTTACAGTGAAGGGTAGATTGCTCAAGAGCGACAAATATAGGCCCAAGAACAAAAATTAAATCCCATATGTTCATATTTACCCAAGTCAGATCAGATCACAAAGTCTTACTTTGTAAATCAGTCATTCAATGACTTAATGAGTGTGAGTCAAAGAATTTTCTAAACTTCCTTTAATGGGAATAATATGATGGAGTGTAAAACCAGCACTGTCCTTTCAGCTGATCGCAACCAGAGATAAATAAAGTGCCACTTTAATGGAATGACACTATTTCCGATCCCTCTATTACAAGGTCACTTTACTTAAAACACCACCATCAACTGTATTAAGGTCCACCATTTATCATACAATATACATCAACATCAACAGCATTGGTATTAGTACTGCACCAAGAATCTTTCCATAACAAAACATACAAAATGAGGTCGCCTCTGTTTATTCCTCCATCCATTCAGGGTTTCTGGTTGAAATTCTTCTATTTCTTTTTTAAAATAATTTAACAAATGCCATGACAAGTTCACACACAGACACATATTTGCACTAAAATGTAAACATTCATTCATATAATACATATTTTAAAAAACAGTTGTTTTGTCGCATCCACTGTACAGTTTTCCCATCCCAGAGAGGGAACGAGAGCATTCTACAATTTCAATTTGTTCTACCTGTTACACGAATACTATGACTTGTGCAAACATGTCTGCTAGACTAGTTTCTAAGGAGCTGAACAGGATCAGTTTCACAAGCAGGTAGACAACAGTAAAAGTCATTTACAGGACAGAAAAAACAACCTGATTTCCGGATGGAGTGTCTGAACTGACACACTTCTCTGCAGGAGAGAAAGGACGATGTATGCAATGCATGACACTCATGTAAAACACTTGCTTTGGCACCAGATCTAATCTTGTAAATATTGTGATAATGAGATGTAAGTCCATTAAAATGTTTACATTGGGTCTTTCTTTTTTTTCCTCTTAAGAAAATCTGTGCCCCAAATATCTGTGCGATATAATGTATTTATAATACACCAATTTAGGACAAACATCCACTAGAGAATAGGAAGCAACCCCCAGTTTCAGACAGGCATTGCGGTATATAAAAACAAAGTAAGACACAATGACCAGCTGATGTTACTTCCCCTTTCCTGCCAAAACCGTACAACCACACGTAGACATCTGGCAGCTGCATTCAGTTTGTGCCCGAGCTGAAATAAGAACCACCAAAGCAACCAGGGCCAATCGAGGGAACAGCGAACATCCACTCATAAATACGTTTCCTCCTTTAAAACTAAATATGTTTACAAAATACATCCGTCACAGTTGCCACAGTGATTTCAAAACCAGGAGAGAAAACAAGCAACACGGGGAGTACATGTATGTAGTTTGGCAGTCACTCTATTAAACAGTGTTAAAGGATACACAAAGTATACAGAAACATCGATTCAGTTTAAACTTTAAGCAGCTGCTCGAGACGATCTGGGGCTTGTTCACAGTTTTGTGGACACACATGCAAGGCCATGGGATTTAAGTACAGTGGCAGGTCAAAGACTGGTGGCTCTCCTCCAGGGAGAAACGTAGTCAACCTGGTGAGAGAAAAAAATTAAAACCCTTCCTTGTCTTTTGACTTTGCTCTCTGCTGTGCCGATGTACCCAATGATCTTCTACCATCTAGATTCAGGCAGGACTCTGACTGCGCCGAGTTGATCCAGGAGGCCTGAAATGTCTTCGGCTGGGCAACTGCAAGTGTGGGGCCCGGCATTGCTTCCCTCTCTTCCACATCGTCGAAACTCACTTCCTGTACAGCCTCCTGTTTCTTGAAAGAGTCCCTCCGCTCAGACAGAGCCAGCTTCCTCATCACCACAACGTCTTGGGAGTGATGGTTCCCGCCACGATGTTGAGGCGAAGCAGTACCAAAGACGTCCTGGTGGCCTCTCTGCCCTCCTAAGTACAGACCCTGACGACCGTGTTCACCCACACAGACAAACCCAGTGGAGCTGTCCCCCTCCCCATCCTCACCCTCCGACAGAGGCACCTCCATGGTATGGCGGCGGGTGCTATAGGCTTTCCTATCACCATGGTACCCACCTGTGTTTTTGTCTCCTGTCAGTTTCTCTGCTGACTGGACTCTTTTGAGGAGCGGGGAGCGTGGCGGCTCGGCACTCCGAGGACGCACAGAATGGCGGGCGATAGTAGGAGGGGACAGCGTCTTGCCATGGAAGCCATGAAAGGATTTGGGGTGACTGGGAAGGCAGGATGGGGAGCACTGAGGAGAAAGAGGCTGAGGGGGTGGGATGCAGGCCAGCGGTGATGGTGGGATACTGCTGGTGGACTTGCAGCGACCTGCCTTGGTATAGCGACCTAAGACGTGAAGGGAGCTGGGACGGGCCTGTGGCACTGGAGAGTTTGGGGAGCTGGAGCAAGGAGAGGAACTGGAATCTGCATTGATAGGATAAGAAAGCAAGACATTTATTTTAGTAGTGGAAAAGAAAAAAGGCTCTATATATAGAGATTCCCGTCTCGCCAAGATTAAGCCTATTTAGTGACCAAACACAAACAATGAGAGATGAATGAACACATGAATGAACATTAGTTATAAAGGTTGGGACGGTCACAGCAGCCGGAAATATCCTCAAGTTACATCAAGTACCTCAAGTACATCTGCACCAGACTATCAAAACTGGATTGAAACTATGACAGAAATTGCATCATATGAGCAGATGCTGGCGAGAATAAATAAAGACAGGAAGATGAAGAGAAGGGGCCGTGGTTTTTCTTTTCTTTATACTTGTGTTAATAACAGGACATGAGTCGAGGAGGTGGTATAGCTGTGACTTAATATTCCTGAATATTTCTATTGCTGCTTTAATTTCACTGTACCATGAGTCAGGGGGTTGTTGTTGCATCGTCTGGCTGAGCTGTCTAAATGTAAAAGTGTCAAGTCATTGTGTCTCACCTCCAGAGTGGTCCGGAGCAGGAGAGCGGCAAGGTGTAGAGGGCCCAGGAGAGAGGCTCTGTGTGGGGGAACCAGAGAGGCTGTCGCTGGATGACTGGTGGAAACCAGAAGAGAAGCTGCGACTGCTTTGCATGGGCGGAGGTGGCGTGTGTTTAGACAGCTTCTTCAGGATGCTACGTCGCCTGCTGTAGAGCAAAACCAGGTGTGTCACAGTGTTTTATTTCCTATGCTGACTTGAGTACAGTCTCTTATCGAGACAAAACTAGATGAAACCACACACACAAAATACAAATCAACTAACGTTTACTGGAATTTGGATCGAAGCTTGCGGATCACTGTAGACCTGAGTACTACTTCATGTACCTGTCCTGTCCGTCCTTCCTCTTGCTCTTCTTGCTGCGCCGAGCCATCTTGGCCTTGTAGCTGGCCTTCCTGGCAGGACCCACCTTGATGGACGTGTTCTCCAGTGCAGTGGTCTGCAGCGTCACCCTGTTGCCACTCTGGTGAAAACATTCACCTTGAGTGCAGTCTGTGTCTTTGACATTTACAATATTGACATCCGTATCTGATTTGAATCATATTCATGTTAAAGTTTCCTCCTCATACCTTTAGCAGGAGCTCCACCACCTCAGTGTGAACGAGGCCCTGAACTGATTCCCCATTGACATGAGTAATAAGGTCGCCGGCCCTCAGTCCTGCCTCGTGTGCTGGACTGCCCTCCTCTACGCACTGAACACACACATACACTCAACATCAGATCAAAAATACTGGTCCAGAAGAACTACCCAGCTGAACAACATGGAAAGTAGCAGCCTCTCTGAAGTCTAAACCTGTGGCATGTTGTCTACTCTACAATGTCTCTCACAGCTTGTTCAATGATAAGGACACATACCCAGACCATGTGGTGAACAGTGTAGACATCACCGTCTCCCATATAGACTCTGATAGCTCGCAGCGCAAAGCCAAACCTCTTCCCAGAGCTGTGGATGACAACAGGAGGCCTGAGGCAGCTGATGTTTATTGACAGGTCCCGGCTCGGGGACGAGTCTCTGGATGACGGGTTGGATGACAGCGATAAGGATGATTTCGGGCTGGAAGGAGGACCACCAGACTCATCTGCAGAGAGAAATAGTAGCAGAAAAGTTATGCATTTTGTGCTATTGAGGTTTTTGATGAATAAGTAGACTTGTCTTTGAACTACCAGACAATGGCAAAAAAAGTGTGTTGGTATTTATTGTTAGTGTTACTCAGCATCAGGCTGCAGAGGGCACTGTAAACAGAAGAATCACAGTGAACTTCATTAGTTCCCTTCTATGTTGGTGTAGGTGTCAGAAGGAAGAACATAATGAATTTCATTTTCTTGAATGATTAATTAGCTTTTGATTCACTAGATCCCTGAGATTGTGCATACTGGAATGAGGAAAACTGCAGATAACCCCTCATGTCTGTGTTACTGACCAAATTCAAACATATGAAATTGTATGACGTATGATTTGATTTCTGTTTATGTGAAAACAAACGAAACCACTGAGATTTCAGCATTTCAGGAGGAACAAACTGAGGGTTTTCAGTAAACAGGCCTCCGGTTACATGCCGTGTACCTGGGGTAATGATAAGGGACAGGCCAGAAACCGAGGCAGATTTGGGCACTTTCCCCCCTGGTGATCTGGGTTTTTCTGGGGTCTCCAGCTGGTGGGCGATGCGTCTGGAAGCCCCTCTACGGAATGCCGGCCTTGTGCCCGTGCTGTTGCTCCGGAGACGAATGCGCCGCAGGTTGGACACCACCCCATCTATGACCATGAGTTAAAAAGTGAGAGCCTTAGTGTTTCTATGTTGTTAACAAACACAGTCCCCTCCACTGGTGCTGGTGGGCCGTACCCTCCTCCTCAGCAGAGATAGCGAAGCGAGGCATGATGTCCAGGCTCTGGGTGCTGTTCATGACCAGCGGGCTAGCACTGCGCTCGGACTGAGAGGAACTGGATGAAGCACGAGGACGCAAACTATAAGACAAAAGATACACTTATTTTGGTTCGTGTTCCAATTGTGCAAGTTAATAAATAAACTTCCATATATGGTCTCTCACACTACAAATACTGACCCACAACAATCAATAGACAGTCAATAATAAAATGATTTCAACATCAGTACATCTTTGTACCGCAAGGACACACAAATCACTGAAATTATACTGTCATGCCCATTTTTTTTTTATAAAATTCCTAGCCAAGAAGCCAAAACTGAGGCTTCCAATTTCCTCTTATGACAACAAAAAACACATTTATCTTTGTGGGTTCTCACCTTCCCCTGTGTCCATCAGGCCCTCTGTCTCCACTAGCCAAGTGTTTGTGTCCGTCAACAGGGGACAGGACTCCCCGACCCTCCCATCGCTCCTCCTTCTCCTCACTGTGGCTACGCTCTGACGACGACAAGCTCTGGTTGGACGGCGTGGAGGTGGACAGGTGCTCGGTGCTGCTGTACACCTACAGTTTTAGAGAACAGTGAATATTTGGTCATGATTTACATCGGAAACGTCCATCAGACAGGTGAAGCACATGTACCTTGCTAAAACGATGGGCCACGGATGAAAATTGTCGAAGCTCCAAGGAGGATTCATCATCGTTCGTTTCATCATCTTCATCGGAGCCAAGGTGGCAGTAGCGCTCTGTTCGGGCTGTGGGGAACAGACAGATCCATTCATTTCTACACTGTAATTATTACATTATTTAAGCTCATCTATATTTTATTAGGTTCATACTTTGCAAAACAATTAGTACAATTATTATTAAAACAATTATTAGTACGATTACCAAGACATTTTTGCCAAACATGGTGTGTGTCAGTCATTAGACTGTTAAAATGATGAGTCACGGTGATTCACATCTTATTAATCCAATCCATGTCTATTCATCAGCCTACTGTCAAAATAACTGGTGTCCTCCTCTGTCTCTAGTTGGGGAATGAATTCAGCTTTCTGCCTCAGGAGACCGTTCCAGTCCAGACCAAGGAAGAACATGTGCATCTTCACCTCAGCGGTTCCACCTGGAAAAGACAAAACAAAGTTTAGTTTGTGTGTCTGAGCACTGTAGGCCTGGTGCACAGTCAATATCTTTACAAGCTGCTTTACTAAAACTGCTTTAAAATCAACAAAGTGGTTTGTAGTGTGAACCTACGTCAAGTCTATTGTATAAGCACATATGGTGGTCAAATAGAACTAGAATAATCACACAGTACTTTATCTGAGGTCACTGGCACTGACCTGTTCCCAGACGTTCCAGAGGGCTCTGTCTCAGCAGTCTGGTGATAAGATCCTGAGCATCAGCAGGCAGAGCGTCATCCCCATCAGGCCAGATGATGTCATCTCCACAAAGAAGCACATGACAGTAATTCAGTGAGGAGCTTAGAAGCATCTACATGTAATTAGATTAACTATGTCAAATACCAATAGCTAACAGACACAACAAAGCCACAACAAAGCTACGTCTTCATCAGAATCAGAATTGTGATCAGGACAAGGAAAAAGAATAAAATAAACAGATAATATGTAAGGTATGACCAAAAAAAACAAGAAGATGCTCCCAAAACTTGAATTAAAAGGAACACAAAGAAGAATAATCTTTGTCCAAACATGAAGTCTTACCGTTGACGACCTGACCAAAAAGCTGCTCCGGAGTCTCTCCAAAGAAAGGCACACAGCCAACTAGGAACTCGTAGAGGATGATACCCATGGCCCACCAGTCCACAGGCTTCCCATAGCCCTGCCTCAGGATTACCTCTGGAGCAATGTACTCTGGAGTACCGCACACCTGAAGAGATACGCACGTTAGCCAAGGCAACGAGTCATAAAAGAGAAGATGAGGAGAGCGGAGCGGAGACAGACCTGTTTGTCGATGAACTCCCTGGTGTCCTTCTCGATGTGACCTTCATACAGGTTGGTGGTCATGTTCATCAGACCAATCTTAGACAGCCCAAAGTCTGTCAGCTTAATGTGTCCCATGGAGGTGATCAACAGACTACAAAGGAACCAGACATGAATATGCTTCCAGTTTCTCTGGTCCTTGTAGTCAAACACTACAACAACAACTATGATGGTCAGTTTAAGTATGAAGGAAGCAGGGACAGAAGAACCGGTACATGTTCTTTGCAGCTGGTTGAGGACTCACTTGTCAGGTTTGAGGTCTCTGTGCACGATGCCATAGTTGTGAAGGTACTCCAAAGCCAGGACGGTCTCTGCAAAATACATGCGGGCCATGTCCACAGGCAGAGGACCGATGTTCTTCAACAGATTGGCACAGTCTCCACCTTCCATTATAAAGGACATTGACTTAGTATTCTTGTTAGTGTTTTGAATGGCTGTGACTATGAGCAGGTGTGTGCACGGTACACTGCATACACACAAAGGAAACACACCTTCTACATACTCCATGACCATGCAGAGGTGCCTCCGTGTCTCAAAGGAGCAGAACATAGACACGACAAATGGATTCTCAGCGAAGGTAAGGATGTCTCGCTCAACAAACACCTGCTGAATCTGGTTTCTTAGAATCAGGTTCTGCCGGTTTATCTTCTTCATGGCAAAACGTTGACGGGTTTCTTTGTGCCGGACGAGAAATACCGCCCTGCACGACAAGGAGGCAATATATAGCAGAGTTTGTAAAACTTTTTTTTTTTGGTGGTAGTAATAGTACAATGAAATTAAGGAAGTAAAAGGAACAAGTAAACATTTGATGACTCAAGACTATTATTTAACTAGCGACAAACTCGTACTTTAAAACACATAAAAACTTATTTCAAGGTCTTTTCCACTTTTATTGGGCTCTGTGCGGCGTCCTCAATGAGACTAAACAAAGAAGTCTGTCTTGCTCACCCGTAGGCGCCGTTACTAATGAGCTTAATTGTCTCAAAGTCACTCTCCAGCGGTTTCCTCCGAGGAGGGGTGCAGGCTGCTCGGCTCTGAATCACATGTACCCAGAAACACACACAAGAGAAAAGGAACGCATGCATTATGCATTACTTCTAAAAAGGCAGGAATCCACTCACATGACTTTGCTGTGATCATATGCAGGAGTTTAGTGTGTTTCCCATACAAACAGCTGCTCTTCTCTGACTCTTTGCATTTCTTCAGAACTACATTGCTTTTAGTTTTTAGCTTCTTCATAAGCGATAGGTGGACATTTGTACCTGTACAGGTGTTGTGTCTCCAGTGTCGTCAGACTCTCTGCTGGCTGATCTGTGATTCGGGCTCGTTTGTTCAAGATGGACCATCTCTGGAAGAGCAACAGACACCACAGTTCAGCTTGAATCAGCCCCCATGTAGACAACGGGCACTTTGTTAACCGTCTGAATTATGATGCTAAAAAGGATTCAGTCAAATCATAATGTCTCTATTCAGTTTCATGCAGACGTTTGAACTCTGTAGAAGGCAGAGAAGTTTTTCATGTTTTCATCATTATCCTCAGGAGTAGGCTTATCTTATTCATCACCAAACACAAAGTGGGCTTCACAACGGACTAAACCTGCCAAACTGAAGATGAAAGGACTTGTGAAGCACCAGAAAAAAATACAGGGGAAAAATTAAATATAGCTACAGGACTGTACATCCACCAAGAATGTAGACTTGTGTTGTCTGTAGGTTAGCAGCACTATACAAGAGTTGATTTTTACAAAACATATAGGAACAATATGTGTTTTCACATGGACCTTGGAAGATATTTGAGCTGCAAGGGTGTATTTCTATTTTTGTTCATTACATCTTCATCTAATAAACACAAAAAGAAATTCTAAGAGTTCAAACAATGTGACACCTTCAATCGGGTCCCTGGTGAGGCCGAGCTGGCTGACAATGTATCTGGGAAGGTCAGTCTTGATGCCCTGGCCCACCTTGGCTTGACCTTCAGCAGCCTCCAAACGCTGGTAAAACTCCTCTGGGTCAAACTCCTGGAGAAAAGAGGAAAACAATAAATTTACACATTTATACTTGACTTTCATTTTTTCAAAGGACACCAACATAAAGCCAATGCAGTACATTACAACGGCCCTGCATAATAAGATTTTCATTGAATCTGTTTGAGAGAGAAGCCAAACTATCTATTTTGGTCAGCCCTTGGACAACATATTAGGGAAAACAAATGCATCAGCTACAGAGACTTATCAAGAACAATGTCCCAGGTAGGTAAGATGGAACATTCCTGTCATTTTACATTTTTTTCCCCACAGTTCACACACTGACGATGGTTGAAACACTTTAGCAGTCGCTGGTATCAAACTCTGTCCTGGAAGCAGTTAACTTTGTTATTAATACTACAGTGTATAATCCACACGAGTCACCTCAGACACTTGCTGCTCAATGCTGAGCTGATGAGCATCGTGTTTATTTTGGGTCATTACTGAAGCTTTGCTTACTCCTGTGACTTACCAGACACTCTAAGAGCCTGGCAGGCCTCGAGATGATGATGAGAATCTTCTTAACCAGTTTGGTGATGATGGTCACTTCCTCGCTCTCTGATCTCTCATACGCCTGTCCAACAAAAGGAAGACAGTTCCTCACTATGAGTTCATTGAGCTGGTGTAACCCATAATGCACCACAACGGCTGTCTGTATACGTGTTAGTAGCATCCAGTTCATCTTCTATCATTAACTCAGTGATTCAACAACTGCAGCTGGTATTACAATGTATTACATCGATTGCAGCAGCGCAGTTAGTCATTCCTGCCCTCTGCTTTTTTTAATAGAAAAACTTCTAATCTTAGTCAAGCATTGGCTTGTTCAAACAGCACATTCAGGGGTTGTGATGGTTGAGATGGAGAAAGACTGTGGTCAGGTAGAGTTCAACTGAGCGTTACCTCTTACAGACTGGCTGTTGGTGGAAAAGCAGCAGCTATTAAAAAGCTGACCACATCTGTAATAAGTCCGACTGATGCCCACAAGTTCAAAAAGCAAGAAAATAAGAAAAGCATATTTTAGGGATTTACTGATAAAACATATGATGTCACTGACGGTTTGAAAGAATTCTCCGTGACCAGGCACTGTGTTACTGTGTGAAACAGTAACTATAATTCAGAGAAGTAATAGCAGGCACATGAAAAAATATGACGTGCAACATGTGGCACCACTGTCGAAAATAAACTCGAGGTTGGAACACAGTATTTGCCAAGATGACAAAATAATTGCAGAAATGTGGTTTTGGTGGAAATTATAGAAAAAAATAATGGCTATTTCTGTTGTCATGTGGCAGAAGCTAAACTTTCTGGGCAATGAAGGAGAGCATTTCTGCAGTGGAGGCTCTGATGTGCTTCACAAAACGCAGCATTTGCAGTGGTGAATGTTGTTGGAAAAGTTACGTAATAAATCATTATGTAATCACACACTTTACCACTGCCCAGATCTATGTAATGATATAAAATGACAGCAGCATTACAGGCCAGTGAATTACCAGCAACAATCTAACAGGTCGTTTGGACTCAATGCGGAGCAGCTACAGGACATGCGGCAGGTTGAACTACCATCGATCATGAACCCACTAGATATGTGATGAATGGTTGAGTAATGGACAAAGAACAAAATGATCTTTGCATCTCTCAGAGTTACATGGACAACTGTTACTGGAACACCCACCTCATGCAGAAGCTTCTCCAGTTTCTCCTGCAGCTCCACAAAATACCTGGAGGTGACAAGGGCTTTCTGGGACTTGTCCAGACAGTCTCTGGCGAGCTCCAACAGCTGGTGCTGAATGAATCCCAGGACACCGTCCGCCAGGGGCAGAGCAGTGCCTGGGGAGCACTCGGCAATGATGTCCAGTAGCCGACCCTCCATCTGGGCTGTGGCCTGAGGACCGAGCAAGAAGAGATTTCATTTCAAACCCTGATGCCAGTGTTGTATCTAAAGCTTCTGTGAATTTGCATCTTTTTTTTTCTTTTCACATTGGAAAATTTTTCACTTATGGCGTGTACACACTGTGTATACACTGCTCCGGGGGGAGGCGGGGGGATAAAGAAGACTCGGGAAATAATAGAGGAGGCTAATGGGATATTCATAATACCTTGGGAAAGCGTTCTTTATAGACATGATTCATCATGACAATCTCGTTGTCAAATGATCCACAAGTCCGTCCAGGGCTGCGTGAGAAACACATGAAAATAAATACACCAAACTGCTTCACAACAAATACAACATTAAGAGATGCACAGTTGTTCAATAAATACTGAACAAAAAAGCCATCTCTAAACTCGTCTTATCTCGAGGAGTTTACAGCAAATGCTTCACTGAATGTGTTAACTGCCCCCTGAGGTCACTAACACAGCTGGTCGGAAAAATGACCTGAACGTGACTCAGTCACTGTATCTGTGACAACATGTGCTGTGTGTAAGGGGATTCCACCTTTCAAAATGTCTATACAAATCAACACACTGTCATCAACATTGAAAATAGCAGCCCTGGGTGCTTCCATACATCACATACTACAAATAACACTCAACATGTGACACTATTCTAGTCCTGGGAACGGCCCATAGTCTCACAGGCACTGGGCTCGAATCTGAGGGGACTACAACAAACACACAATAAAATGTGCTTTCAGACACTCGTCTCTGAAAACTGAAATTAATTCAGTGAAATGTATTCATTTTATCTGGCCTATGTTTGGCAGAAATAACCTTTAATGTGGATAAACAATGTAGTGTACGGCAAAGTTAAAACTAACGCGCCTACCAGGTAAACTATGAACTAATCAACTGAACCTTTTCAAATTCTTGGATGAACTTTGAACTGAATTAAAGTGACAGTTTTCTGTCACCGTGTGTGTTTTTTCACCCTTCAAATCACAACAATCACGTCTTCATACCTGGAAGGCTTCTCACAAGTCTATCAGACATCTCAAACTGCCTTGTGTCGTGTACAGTATGTGTATATATAGCACATACTGGGTGCATGGCACGGAAAGAACAACCACATTCAGACACAGCAATCACTCTTCATAGCTCCTCATAAAGGTCTCCAGCAACCTCAAAACTTTACACTCCCACACACAGATTCAAAACGGCTAGATTGGACAACAATGCTACCAACGCTGCTTGTGGAACACACTGAGGCTAACTGCTATCATCTGTCATTAATGTCCATGTTTTGTTTCTGTTTTTGTTAGAACAGTAAAGCACAGGACGCTGGGGGGGTATGTCACTACAGCTCAATGGATGTCTTATGGTTCTGGGGTCTCTTTGGATGTTGTCTGAGAGATTAGATGGCCCCACAGAGCTTCGCATATTCTAGAGAGCTGTAAGAATGTCAGCCTATGTTTGTTTAACCTTATACACACAACCTTCATTGGTTTATATTTGCATTCGCAATGAAGGTGCTATTTTTCTTTGTTTTAGCTGACGTGACGGATAACAAGTTGCTCCAGACACAGGTTAAAGGTTGGTTCCACACATTCAGGTCAAACTAGTGAGTTTATCTCTTCTCTCAGAGTAAGTCAGTTCCTGTGAAGATTCAAACCCAGCCGACCTGAGGCTGCGTGAGCGGACTCTGACAGCGGGTGATGACTGTGCTCCTTCTTCATCCGCCACGCTCTCTGTGCTCCGGAAATGTTTGAACAGGAAGTGGAGATCATCTTGTGTAGGCTGGAGGGGCAACTGGTGTAGTAACTCCTGGGAGGACGACGACTGCAAAAAGAGGCACAGACGAAACAAAAATGCCCACATTAGTGAAAGAGTTATTTCTTACTCTTGTGACAGTTTGTGTCAGCTTCGATAGTCCTGATGATATATGAGCTCTCTTTCACATTCCCAATTTTCTTGCTAGTACTAGAAAGCTCCACACTAGATCTGAATTTGATGTGACACCATTTAGGCCACTTTAAGACATTGCTCTTCTCTGCTGAAGCAGAATCCTGTCTTCTGTGCTGCAGCATGCCTCCAGGCAGCAGCACAGCTGTTGTGTCGGCTGTGCGTGCGTTAATTTTCTCTTTCCAGGCTCAAACGTGTCACACTCAGCCTGGAATTTATGAGAACTACAATCTGGCCGGGATCTGGTGTTTCAGCGGAGGAAGCAGTAGTAAGAGTGGCTCATCTAACCAAGTGGAAGTGAGAGGAGATGGAGGGAAAGGGACCAAGGGAGAGGTTGAACGAGCAAGGAGGACAGGGAGTGAGTGATAGAAAGAGGGAGAGAAACACTGAGGAGAAAAGTGGAGACGTGTCAGAAGCAAGAGAGAGAGCAGCATAAAGACCTCACTGAGAGGAACTGTGAAAGGGGCTTTGTGTGGGGAGGGCTGACCTCACTGTCTCTGAGCCATGTGGTCGGCCGTGCCAAATCACAGCCGTGACCAACGACGTGCATATTGTTTCAGGGTTCGGTTTAAAGAAAAAACTATCAGGAGGAACACCACAGAAACTATCAACACTTCGTTGGCGGGTGTAGCAGCACAATCTCTTTCTTTGACTTTCCCCACCAGGAAAAGCTGATCGAGGAAATGAGTAATGCTGTACAGTCCAGAGTCAGCTGTCACGTCATGTAGGAAACTGAAACATTCACAAATCACCCAGGCCTGTGTTATTTTAATGATTAGCTTTATTCCTGTACTTTGTCCACGTCAAAAGGAAAGACACAGTCTGGCGAGTCAGTCAGGGTGAAACAATAATAATAATTTAAACATGTACTCCTATCCTTTCCTTATCGCCTTTTCCTGAATCTAGCCCCCCTCCAAAAAAAACAACAAAACAAATTTCATCAATGGACTCTACTGCTCTAAAGCTGAATCAAAATAACTATCACTGTTCCAGCAAAGGTATTAGAGGATTCATTTGAGAGTGTGATTAAGGCCAAAGATAGAAATACTCATCATCTCTGAAACAACATCATCTCCCGTCAGTTGGTTTGTGTAAATCAACCTGCTCCTCCAAATGCTCGTTCAAGGTTCTGTGATGGTGTGTGTGAAGTTCTGGCTGCTGCAGGGGGTCTTTACCGCTCACACTATTGACCAGGGCAAATACTGATGTGTGCTGTTAGGGACATTACAGAAGCCATATGGTCTGTGTGTGAGGCTTCAACATCTCTGTCTCCGGAAAATACTGTAGATAGAATTTCCTGTGGAACTGAAAAAGGCTTCATAGTGGTTTGTGGACATCAGTATGAACATTACTTACACAGCTAATGTTTTACAAATACTTTTCAAGTCTGCACGTGTGTTTTGGATCTGTTATGAAATATATTTCAAATACTGTGTATATATATGTGTGTGTGAAATAAAATGAAGGGCAGAAGCAACCTCTACTGTCAGATTTACTTTCTTGTAACACCAACACAATGTAATGTGATGTAATGTGATAGGATTTACACTTAACTCTGTGAGCAGTAAACATGTAAATGCCCTCACTGCCTAAACCGATTAATACAGACCGAAAGTAACAGGAGGCTAAACAGCCCCAAGACAGTGCTCTAGGAACAGGCTTGAATATCTGATGAGGGAGGACCAGGTCAAAGACCCCTCAGACCAGAAGAAAACACCAATCAACTTACAGATACTGAAGAACTGGGAGCATTGGTGCAGTATCCAGAGGAGGGGACTGATGCCACAGACCACCTTCGGCCATCCGCTCTGCAAGAAGCACGACAGTTCCTGCTCAGCGGTTTCTCCTCATCACACCGTCAAAGTTTGACCTCAATGTGATCAAAAATATTTTGCTTCCCAATTTATATGTCAGAGATGATTCAATCTGTCAACAACAGGCAGAGACCGCGGTTACTTACCTCTCGGTGCGGGCCAGATGGCTTCACAGAGGCAAACATGGATGACACGGATGGGGGTGGGGGAGTCGGAGACGCACAGTGAGAAAGAAAATAAACACTGTTTAATGATGGTGGCAGAGTAAGTCTGGCTGTCACAGCTCGCAGCCTGTGGCAGTCTGCCACTGCTGAACACCTGCCAAGCTGCAATCAAACTGCAGCACAGAGACATTTACATAAACACAAGCAAAATACACCACGAAAAACACACACCAGGACCTCAACTGCAAACAAACGCCACAATCCGAAAGAGTGACAGTTCACTCAGAGCCCACACCACCTCCACCACCTTCTTTCCATCCAATATTCCTATGGCTAATCTTATTAGCTGACTCAATACGTGATGACAAGGAATGGTCGAATGTTTCCTCACAGTGAACAGCTCATAGGGTCATGATCGAAGGTGACACAATGAGATTGGATGGTTGTGAGATCGGACGAGTAGCAAGGTGACAGGTCTGTATCTTCTTATGTGAGTCATATAAAGACATGTCTGCTGATCCGTTATTAAATGTTGCAATACACTTAAGTGTGTTTACATCCCAAACAGCTTAAGGGGATTGAGAAGAGCAAGTCTTTAGAACAATATTGGAAGTAATGCATAGAGTGTAAAAGGGAATAAATTGATTGGGTGCCAGTATGTGGGGTGAATTAAAAAAAGGGGTTTGACAGCTCCCAATTCTATGATTTGTATGACAGCATTAAAAAAAATTATGATCATTCCTTTACTTGAACGCCCACTATTGCTTCGCTGGCTGATCCATGTTTACATGAAAAAATAATTGGACAAACAGCAGGGCAATCCAGCTTGTGTGAGTAACAAATAAACGCGGTGGACTCATCAAACGTGCAGTCACAGCATCTGTCTTCACACTGGCAGCTTCAAAACTCTCCATAAATTTAGATGAGTCATGCAGACTCGTGCAGAGCATCTCTCCATCCTTGAGCTTATGGTGCAATCTATCACAACGCACTGCAACAGAAACCGCTGATTCCTCAAATGGGATATTTGTACCGCGACAATATCCTGGGACACAGATGTCACACATATATAATGTTACGCAAAAAGATCCACTCAAACAATATGATGAGGCTATAGAGAGGGGACATCCTGAACAACAGTTTCGGGTAGGTAGGAAGAGACCAGAGCACCATGCAGATTTCACACAGAAACTATTCAAACTCTTTTCACTGCCAGACAACAGCACTAACCACTGATCCATCGTGTCAACAACCATTTCTGCTTGTGTTCCTTTAAATCCTAGTGGGTTGCAAGAAGCGTGATAAGAATGCAAACTTTTTTTCACATAATCATGGCAGCACTGCGTTAAGAGCGCATGCACTGATGTGCAGCTTTTAATTGGTTTGACAAACGCCGAGTTGATGTCCAGCAAGTGGCCCCGGGGCCTTTCAGCTAGACGGCTTTGCCCCCCCACCCCCCAACTTATTTTCACTACAGGGGCAAAGGAGAACAGGACACGGAAGGCTCCTTTATCATGCCTTTCAGTTTTCTTCAAAACTAACATTTTTCACTATCATTCTCATTTCTGGACAAAACAGAAGTTGCGTTGGATAGGTACTAAACAGTTTCAAAGCACTAATCCTACTGGAAAAAGACTCCAGTGAAACTCTTTGGCTTTCTCCTGCTTTCTCCGCTGGCTTTTGTTACATCTGCAGAATACATAAAAACGTAAATTTCCATTTCTAGGGACACCATCACCCTGTTCAATTTTGAACTTCAGCTGACACAGTTTTATCAGAATACAAGAGAAACCAACTCAAATATTTAGATTTGCATTTAATCCATCAGTTTCAGGGGCAGTGGCATTGTATTTTTAGGCTCAAGAAGGATATAGGCGTAGCATTGCTATGACCACAAGCCTAATAACAACATTTGAGACAATTCTTACCTTCGGGCAAACTGGAAGTTGGCAGAGGTGCTGGCAGAGACATTTCTGGGGCTTTCTGAGGGGCTGCTGCCAGCTAAAGAGACACATTCAGTTTGACACTGTGAATTGTAAGATTGAGCAAGTTACTTGGTCATGTCACTGGTTTTACTGGATACATTTGATAGATACGATTGGATCATTTAACTTCTGTATCCAGCCTGAAGCTGTGAGTGGTTGTAATTGCTTATTGGAGTTATGCTTCTACATGAAATCATTGCGTCGGCGTGTTGCGTAGCCTGATGTGCACCCGATGTGCACCTCTCCATTGTAACTCCATTGTAACTACGTGGTGTGGCGGCAAAAACCCTTTGCAGATGGCAACAACTGTAATTGGACTGTTTGTGCCATGTGATTCTCCAAGCTCTCGGAGCGGCACGTCCGTGTTTTCCGATAAAATGCAACCGTCCTAAAGGCTGTTGGTGGGTGGACAATTACGTCAATCTTGTCAGGACTGTGCATGTAACAAAATCTGCTCACTTTCAGTCGCTATCGCTTCAAGAAACAAAGAAATGCGTCACCTCATCGCAGAAACATAAATCCATCTTAAAACATATGGGAAGGATAACTTGATCCTTTCCACTGCTAATCAAAGAATCTCAGCTTCAGATGACAGCAGGGAGTCTGAATTCTCTTGAAAGGTTAACCAGTTAGTTCACATAATAAATGAGCCTTTTCAATAATTCAGGCGTTTGCATGCAGCCTGAAAGAAACCAGATGAAAAGTTAACACCCAGGAGAGTAAATATTAAATGTCTTTGCACCACACTGCAGGCACATTATGATTCTAACTTCTCTAACACCAGAGGGAAACTGGTGCTAGTCCTGTGACATACAGCATCACCATTGACACAAAGAGAGAATGCAGTGGTTTCGTGCCACAGATGAAGCCCTTCAACTGGCTTGACCCACTTGTTTGTCTTCACGTCTATGTTCAGCTATCTCATTTGCCAAACAACACTGTACACTGAGTTAAGCAGACAGGCAACTGAAAACAACACACAAGTACCTGTGGCAATTGGAAGAGGTGAGAGTGGTCGTGAGAGCGTGGGCGACGGGGGTCCCGACAGCCAAACTCCTTCTCTTGTTGTTACGGGCGCTGGGAGAGGAGGAAAACAAAATGAGTAGCGAAAACATGAGCTCATGTGATACTACAGTCACGACAACACATGGTGTTAATCATTGCAGTGAACTAAATAAACCCAGCAAGTACAGGCTGTTGATCATGATAAGGAGAGCCCTGATAGCTATGAAGACAATGGTCTCTACAGGTGCGCACACAGAAATGTGTGTCAGTAAATAAATAACACAAACAAATGAGTATGCAGGGGAACATGTAAACGCAGCTTGTCTCATAGACTTCATGCAAGTATCAATGTAAATATTTACAATCACTTAACATGTCAGACATAAATAAGAGTTTGTTAAAGGTTCTGACATGCTTGAACTGTGACCACAGGACATTACCCTGCAGTTCTTCAAAATGATCTCATGCCTAGAAGCAGTCTTATATATATATATAAGATAGGAAACAGCTGGAAGTCATAGAACTCAATACTATAGAAAAAAAGCTTTGACCGCCTGTTACACAACTACATATAGAAACCAGAAGGCCCAGTGACTCCCTCCTATGGCATAACTGTGCAGAAGACAACACGCTGTCCATACCCCTGCTCATCTATCACGGAGGAGGTCCATTCACAAATAACACAAACTGACAAGTGTAGAAGTGAGACGAAGTGAGAGGTTTTCCAGAGCACACACCACACTAGATCAGACTAGAACAAATGCACGAAAAACAAAAGATGGACATACGATCAATGAGTGAAAACCCGTTGCCACTAGCATTGATCACAAGGCTTGTTTTGATGGAAATCTGTGTCCTACTGCCCTGTTTCTTGGCCTCATCTTGCAACAAACATTCCCCTCAGAGCAGTTCTCATCCATATCTGTGATCAATGACATCCAGTCCAATCAATGACACAGTTGTGGTCCAGCATCATATCAGGAATAGAAACATCATCAGTTTAAGTGTGATAGCTGCATTCAGGCATTGACACACTGTGTTATCACGTCATAACGTGGTTTAATTTTGCTTGGTGCGATCCCAACAACTATGCTTCATCCTGGAGACGTCAACAGCATTTCCTTCCCTGTCTCTCTCTATCTCTCTAGCAATGCCCTAAAATAATTGACAGGATGAGAAGACAACAGAGCCTGACATTTCTGGGTCGGTGCGGAGGCAGATTCACAAGCCTACATGGCCTCAACCTAAAAGACAAAATAATGGGCAGTGATGGCACACAAACAGAGTGACCCAAAAAGGAGTGGACCTGGACTTTTACACATTAGCCTACATATCTACATATATATGTTATATTAAATATATATTTATTTATTTTTTCTGAAAAAGCATCACAGTACCATTACCAGTGAGAGCTTTAACCTTGAACAGTGATACTATATATATATATATATATATATATATATATATATATATATATATATTTGAAGGAACCTTGCAGGCTTCCGCATCGCAGGCAGCCACTGAGTATGACAAATGTGGGCCACTGCAATATATGTCTGTATGTTTCACTTGTCTGCTGACAGTGAAGGGCAGCATTTGTTCGCTGGGCACCACTCAAAGCCATGTTGTGTTAACTGGGTTGCATCACTGATGCATGAACCCAGTATAGATAATGATTTTTTTTTAATGGAAACTACATGACAAGGTCTACTTAAGCTCCAGTCATCAGCCATGAAGTTTGGATTATAGCCTACTGCAGCAGAACAGGTGATCATGGATGTGTGATAAAGCAGCCATAAATTATATGATCAGCACTCCTCCTGGCGTCTCAAAGGCAAATTATATAGCCGCACTTTGTGAGGGTGATTTGATTTATCTCACAGATAAAAGCACAGATCACATCAGAGTATCGACCAACACTGTGTGGCTGAATGCGACAGCTGGCTGCAGACAATGCAGTCCACACACACACACACACACACACACACAGTCTACGACGGCCACGTTTCTCCATCGGAAACAAAAACTAGGGCGGATGTACCCGACAAATACAGTATGACTGCAGCCGATCAGACACACCACAACAGCAATGTGAGTGTGAGCTCCATCAGCCGACACAGCGGGGTTCGTTGGCATACTGTGGATCCCAAAAGCTTCACAGAAACGTTCAACAAATTATCACAGAACACTGCTCAGCAGGCAGCCGATGACAACAACAGAGCAGACATTTTACAGCAGTTTACTGGACGCAGCGGACAGCTAGCATGCTATTTAGCCAACCAGGCAGTGTTGTCTTTACCCTTTGGATCTTTTCATCATAGCCCCGGTCACAAAGCTAGTTTTGTAGCTGGGCAACACCGTCCAATAGTAGTTCTGGTCAGACATGGTTGCCACGGATAAAGCCAATCCAGGTGTGAGAATTGTCCTCTAAAGTGGGGGCATCGTCACAACCCGCCTGTCCGGTGAAGTTTAATGCTGGCTGTTAGCAAAGGGCAGAACGCTGCGTCCGGCGGCACCAACTCCACTCGGCTTCGGAACAAACTGAGCCCGGACCCACAGCGCGGTAGCTCGGCGAAGATGCGCGGCAGACTCTACGTCCATGTCCGTTCTACTCCGTTTTCCCGTTAACGGCAGTACATCCAGAGACGGACTGTTTCACACGGGATTCGACATTCTCGAGTGTTGTCTGCGTGAAAATGCAAAGAGTGATACAAACTTTCCAGCTACAGTAACGTCGCACCGCGCATGCGCGTCACAGTGCACCGGAGGGAGGAGGAACAGTTGTTGCGTTCACGTGCTGTCAAACATTTTGGATGTGCTTCCCAAACACAATTTAACCACGTTGTGGGGGGGAAAATCGGATTCATGACGTGATTCCAATTATCCAAAGGCTCAGACACCTACAATGATATTCCATAATCGCATATCAAACTCTTTAGCACAATGATGGTGATAATAGGTGCAAGTGCATGGGCAGCTATAGCGATGCTTGGCTTTCCACCTCAGTTTCCCAAAAGCCCTAAATGTCGCATTTTATAATCAGAATATTGAGACTCGTGATTTTCATAGATAACAGGGACTGTGCATTACCCTTTTACCCTGTAAGTAATCCACGCATGCAACATTTTAATGTCTGTAATGATATATTCAGTAACAGGCTTCAGGTACCACAACACATAACCTGATAAATGTGTGAGTTGAGTTTATGTACGGTACATCAGGGGTGTCTATCCTTCAGGCTTTAGATGTCACCCTGCTCCTACCTCACCTGAGTCTCTGTGAAGCTCTGCACAAGCCTGGCAACGAGCTGCTGATTTGAATCCGGTGTGTAGGGGCAGGGTGACATCTAAAACCTGCAGGATAGGTGGCCCTCGAGGACTGGTTTGGACACCCCTGATGTACATGATCAGGAATGTCTAGTCTGCATGTGTCATGTTCATATGTGCATGCTCGTTTTTATTTACCTGAATTACACACAGGGTTAAAAGTAGCCCATGTCTGCCCTCTAAAAGTATTCAAGCCCTCTAAAGCAATTCTACTGAATATACAGTACAACACAGAGGCATCTTAGCAAAGCAATGAATTCACGAAACCTTGTAGTTACCGGACCCCAAATAAGCATATGTAGTATGTGCAAGTATATGTATATATTATTCTGATGATTGTAGTAAAGTCATATTTGAACAGCAAACACAGCCTTTCCTGTTGTTCACAGTGTCTTTCTCAGTTGATATAACTGATGTAAATTCATTTTATCATCAACTAATTCGTTCATAAACCTCAGCAGGAAACTTTGCGGACACTGATCGCCACTAACAGAAATAATCGCAATGGATACTCAGATCTGTATGTTTAAACTGGAGTAATTCATATGAATATTCATGACTGATACACAGCAGGGGTGCTGTCTCACCCTCATCTCTAAAAACTCCTTTGTTTCCGTCTGTGTTCATGTAAAACCTGTCGGAGCAGCTGGTTAAGCCATTGCATACAGCTATGAAATGAGCATACACAACAAAGCTGACAGCTGAAAGATGGCAGCTTTGAGGAGGCCAACCAGTTGAGAACACTTACACATTTCCTCTGCGTGGAAGACTCAGCTCTTTCTGGAAGAAAGATAGAAACAGATTTCAGGAATAATGTGGTAACATAAACATTCATTTGACACACAGATCACAGTTAATCTTCTTTGGGCAAAAATGGTGCCTGTTTACATTTTCCCATCTCGAAATATAAAACACTATGCCTCTCCATTAATTACAAGCAATCAAACATTAACATCAGTCTTAATAATCCAATTTAGAAAGTTATGCAGATGTTTTTCAGGCAGATAAATGCTTTCCTTTCACTCTCTCCTACTGATCCCACTCTCAGTGTAAACATCATTAGCTCCTCTATGGCCTAGTTTCTACCATGACAAATGGGTCTCTGTGTCATTCTCTGGTGAGGATGGTGGGTCGTGGCTGCTGTGTTTGAGCACAGGCATGAACCTGCATTTGCTAGGATTTGTATTTTTCTCTTGTGAAACCTTGAGGACATTAAAAAAAATTCTGCCCAGCTGTTTCTAATTAATGACAGCAAACAGACCATGAGGCAGAAATTAAGACAATTAGTTTAAATGAATGGACCCAGCTCATTTGGTCTCTGTGGTCAAAACAACTCCTTCATAGAAGACCAGAAACACAAACAAACAAAACACACTCCTCTGGATGTATGCAAGTTAACACGGATATCTAACAGAGGAGAAAACACACATATGGACACTCATGAGTAATAAACATGGCACCCGTTAAAGGATAAAGGGGATGCTGTGCTCCCATCACCAAGGCAACCACATTTACGCTCTGATGAGGTGCCTCAAAATCAACACAGATGGTGATGAGATCTGTTCAGAAGAAGAATGCCACCGACTGCACACATGATGAATAATCAAACATTTGCTTCAGTTGGGAAAAAGACCAGCGGATCAGCCGCTACACCCCATAGCCAATCCGACAAAAAGCCCCTGTCGTCGTCGCCAGCGGCTCATCTTCATCACCATATCATCCACCAGTTTGCATGGAAACAGACACATCTCTCTCATTTACCTGTAGACCCCGGCGTCTCAGGATATTCGGTTCATCCATCACTGAGGACAATAAAAGCAGGCGAGCAGTCAGCCCATTCTGCGCTGTGTTCTTCAGGGATAGTCCTCCTCTCTGCTGCGCCTCCTCCTCTTCCTCCCCGGGCTGCACGAGCCAGCCCAGAGGTGGTCGCCTCTGCCAGCCGATCAGCTGATCGCAGGATGAGGATGGAGGCGACTGATCCTGGTGATGGGGAGGGGAAGAGGTTATGACCTCAGCCTACACAACACACACACACACACACACACACACACACACGGCCATGAAGCGCCACAATCCTTCTGACACCTCTTGAGATTGTCAGAAAGAGATCAATGATATTTATAATCATTTCCTGCTAAGGGCCTGATCAAACACAGTTCGCTCATCATTCATGTACAATGGAGATCAGCATTAACTAAGCATGTGAAATGAATGTTTCATCGGTCTGGTAGAAATTGCAGCAGAGAGGATGGAGAACAATTGAGCTTTGAAGTGAAAGAAGTGATCTGAGGTCTGTCGCCCTCTGGTACTGAGATGTTTTTTATCCACAATGGTGAGGCTCTTTCCTTGTGTAGACATGTGTCCATTTATTCAAGCATATGCCACTGTTGACTGGAAATACGTTATGTTGTGCTTTTGTGTAAGAGTGGTTCATCTATTTAATTTACATTTGCAAGATCTTGAACATGTGCCAATATAAAGAAATAATTCCCCAATAAATTGTTTTCACATTGATGTATGGCTCCTTATATTAGTGATTAGTGATACAATTAGTGATCTTACAACGTGCAGCTCAGTTGAGTCCTTATGGAGACTCATGAACTCCTGATCTTCTAACTCCCTCCCTGTTGTGTAGGTCTGTGAGAGGGTTCATAGGTTTAGTTCCTTATCACACTGCTTTTGTTTTGTTCTTGGATTCCAGCTTTGCTCACCTCAAATGCTCTCTTCTCATTAGTGGAACCAGTCAGGCTTGAAAGTCAATGAAAGCCATTTGGACTTCCTTCCTCCCTTTTTTGTTTGTCTTTCCTGTTCCTCTGTATCTCTGACCTGAATCCAACCAACTGTTGTTTTTTTTTTCTTAGGCAGAAAGAGTTTGACATTTTTTAGATGAAAATGAAAAAGAAGTCAACTGAATTCCATCTTGCTTGTTTGGAATGTTAAAAGACACAGTGAAACATTCAAACAGAATAAAATTTCAAAATGTAGGTAGGATTCTTTTCATTCCAGTTGTCACTGTCGCGCTCAGACCACTGGAGGTCGCTCTGGGGCCTGTGTTGTCTGGTTCCCAGCTCATCCACCTGGTGCACTGGGAGTTAAGAACAGTTTGACCAAAACCTTTGTTTAGCTGAATGCACCACTCTCACATGAAACTTTGATACCTTCCCGAAATGTATAGATCCTCATATTTAAGGATCTGAGGTATTTTTCTTTTCAAAGTGTTTAGACTTTAAGAGTCGACGGATTTGACCACGGTGAAACGATATGCTGTTGTCTTCATCAGCATCAGATTAACAGTGTGTGTGTGTGTATGTGTGTGCACACGTGTGTGTGCATTTTAACTCCTGTCCTTTTGCTTTTGTTAAAATGGAGTTTTCTTTCTCATTTCACTCTAGTAAAGTCTCCAGAGTCTGGAGAGTGAGAGTTCAGTGCAGGTTAGGATGCCAATTAGTGTGAGTCACTGCACCTCTCACACACTTCTAACCTGCAAGGTAAGATCGCAAAGGCAAAGCACACGATTGCTTCATTGTCCTAGTGACTCACTGCTCAGAAATCACACTCCCTGAAGCTGCGACTGTGGCACCTGATAGCAGCCAGCGTCCTCTTGCCCCATGTTCTCTCCAGTAGGCTGCCCAAACATCATTGTGTGCAGTAGAAATGTTACCTGTCTCATGAGCCTTATTATTCCTCATGTAATCATGCAATGACCTGTAAAACTTGCCCTAATGTGTTTCACCTTTCTTCTTCATGTATTTATTCTGTGTTCCCAATCAGTTCAAAAAGAGCTTTCCAATGTTTCTCCAAATGCCTTCTTTGACTGTTTCTCCAAGTTTTTAACCTGGTGCTTTTGTTACGGGTTTCTGAGTTATGATTTTGTACCTCTGCCTGTGCTGATTCTTTTTTTCTAGTTTTGACCATGCCTTTTTGACACCTGGTGAACGTCCAAGTTCATGATGTCAAAACCTTAACCTTTTAACCATCCTTAAACTTTTTATCTCCTTTTATGTACATGTCCTATGGAACGAAAAACTTCCTGAACAGTCATCAGCTGCTGGGAAGGCACCGGAAGGCCACGCAATCTGACAGACATTTGTAATCAGGAGGGCATCGACCCTTCATACTGATACTGAACTAAATGCCGCTAACAGAAAGTCTGCACTTAACTTGTAGGTTGTGTGGAAAGGATCAACAATCACTGCAAGGGCAGACAGTGGGATATTTCCCACAGGTGAAATCAGATACCGTCTTTTCTTTGTTTCTTTTAAAACTGGACACAAGCACAAGTTTACAAAGGGGGGGGGGTCATAGAAGGACGATAAATGTTGTCACGTTATCATGATAACCAATCCGTCTGAGGACTGACCATTGTAACATATACAGTCATTTGTCTGATGATGTGCTGGACTATGTTGGTGAGGGGACGTGCTGAGCAACATTTGTTCCTTTGTCCTCTTCTCTAGTTTTCCTTTTCTAATAGGCCCTAAATGGTT